>NC_143488.1:24468611-24768611 GCF_027475165.1 Benincasa hispida | reverse complement strand
TCGTCTGTGAAGTCAAGTCTACGGTTGCCCCGGCCGGGCGGGAAAGGAAGGGGGCTGCGTACCTTCTGCCAAGAGGCCAAGGTTGCTTGGGGTCCTAGTTGAATCGGAGAGAACAAAATTCATACCGGTGTCATAAAATTACTTAGCTGAGTGAGATACCAGAGGATTAGGTAGGTACCACGACTAGTTTTTGGTGTTCGGTCTGTCCTTTCTAGTCCTTTTGACTATTAAAGATTCATTAACCAACCCCCAATCCGCTCTTGCTCACCGCTACTAATGGGGTCTCGGTTGACTTAAAAAAAGGTAAAGCCAACAGACATATAAAAATTGGTGCTATTGCGGCTACACATCCCGGACAGACGTACTTTTTAGTAATTCGAGATTTGAAAGGATTTCACCCTGCTTGGAAAAAGGACCCCACTGAACAGAACCGGTAGTCTCCATAGGGAGATCTCTCGTAAAGTATTTAGTGCCCATTTCGGCCAACTCTCCATGCCCACGTTTTGGCCGTGTGGTCAGATGTTGCTGCAGTCCATGTCCTCCACACTTCTGCTTTTTGGATGATCACTACACTGGGTTTGAGACACGACTTGTACTCCCACGGGGGGCAGCAGTGGGGAATCTTGGACTCACAATCAATCTACGGATAAAAAATAGCTTACTTACGAAGGTGAAGTAATAGGGTCTCGGTTGATTTCCCTTCCTTTAGTTACTCAGTTGTTTCAGTTCGCTAAGTTTGAAAAGTAACTTCACAACATTACTTAATGAAAATCCCAGCATATGTCGTTCTCTTGCTTCTTGAAAGAGGATAGGCCGGTCAAACAAAAACAAGGTACAACGGGCTCTCCCTCCGCTCCTAGTAATTAAGCATGCCATTTTGGAGAAATCGAGACTGGGGGAAAAGAGCAACCAACTCCTAGGATATGTCTCGAATGCTTTTCTTTCGCCATCTTCAAGTATACCAACACCAGCGAATGCATGTCTCTCGCTTAAGGCTTTCATTGTGGCTTTGTTCTATGTAGGAAACCAGGTTCGAAGTTATGTTGACGAATTCTTCCCGCTGCATTTCGAGTTGAGAATTCTCGTCACGCTTTTTGGCCTGAGAGCGAGGCAAGCTGGGAACGGGCTGAAACTTACGATTCGAAGACAAAATCAGAGACTACTGGACATCTCGCAGAGCGACTCTCTCCTCGTTCTATCAAATTTGTTTTTTTGGGTTACTCTCGTCTTCAAAAAGGGCCTCGTTCTCCTGAGCTTCGTCGCTTCTTTACGAGTGCCGACATTTTTTAGGCTTTATTTCCTTTATTAGTCAAGGGGGTGCGGGACGTTTGCAGGGTCCATGCCTTACGTACCACCACGAGACTGGTCATTCTTGTATTTCATCTACGATGTCTACGGAATCGTCAACCCCGCGGCTACGGAGTTATAACCATAATAGATGAGCGATGGCAAGATGGGTAGAATGCGTTGATGCTTTTGTTGAAATAAGCTCGAATGCATACCTTGGGAGTATCAACAAGATAAGATGATGTGACACAACCCATACCACGATAAAGGCAGCAGTGAGACAGAAAGCAATCATGATTGTTGTCGGCGTTTAAACTCTATAAATAGCCCCTGGGACTTTCATTTCAAAGCATCTGAGCTTTTGCCTTAAGGCAGACGTTTGCAATCACAGATGAGAGCATGAGCGAGATTTTTTGTGAGGATTCTTCATCTCTATAAACATTCCGAGTGACGACTGGAGCTTTCGCTGGAGATAGAGCTCGAGAGAGACGTCTCCACCATCCATCCATGGCACGAGCAGCAGCCTTGACAAAGAGTCTTTCATTTCTTCTATGATCTCTGTGTTGTATTACATTTTAGCTTAAGATATCAAGACATTTTGTAATCAATGCATATCTTAATTCCTTTAATGCCATCTTCTTCATCTTCTTTATCTTTATCATTGTTTACCTTTATCGTTTAATTATTAAAGGCAATCAGATACTCAATCGTGTAGCCTAGAGATAGAACGCATGTAGCAACCGACTAGAGGTGTGCGTTGTGCGAGTATAGTGAGTTAATCCTCTTTGCTTGGTGTGAGGCTGTAGCAATGCTTGTCTATGGGCTGTTGCAATACTTGTCTACGAGCTAATTAGCAACATCTAATGCTTGAGAAGGTAAGAGATGAAATGCACTAAAGCAGAGTATGCATTGTTCCTAGAGATAGGCACGGTCTTATGCTCGATGCAACCGTACACTATAGAGATATAGGCATGCGGCTGGCCACCGAGAGGTGTGCGATGCGTTAGTGTGACGAGCTGGGATTACTCGAGCGACTTAAGATAATGAACATTACTATGCGTTAACAGTTGTTGCATATATACCAATTCTCATCGCAAGTCTTCCATTGCTCAATCTGATTAGTTAGGAGTAGGAGTAGTGTGCAATCCATTAACTTCTTCTTTTTACTTTTATTCATTGCCTCAAATGCATTGCTTCACAAACATAAGTTATAAGTCCCTGAGTTTGACCTCGGATCACCCGAGAAACTTACGATCTCATTATACTTGGTGAGAGAGCAAGAAAACTTGTGATAGGAACGCTTGGTCATTGCATATGAGATTAACACATACTTTCTATTCCAACGCATGACCACCGACGCATGAGAATATACGCATAGCCTAAGATATGCATCATATATGCTTCCAAATTTTTATCTCCAAATATCTTTAGGTCTGATCTATTTATGTCCCTCTTTGAGTCTCCCAATCATGAGCACGTAATCACTTTGATTTAGAAATTATAACTAAAAAAAAGATCATGTTAAGTGTACTTGGTTATCACCTTGAAAAGCCCCACTAGTTAGAGAGTTGATGTGCATGATGGTTTGTAATGTTAGACTAAGAGGAAAATAAAAGAATATTATGATTGTCTCTGAAAAAAATAATGTACACTCATATACTTAGAAGAAAAATCTTTTCATTGTTTTAACTTGTAACATGTATGCATCGATGGGGGTAAAAAGAGTTACCTTTGCTGTGACCAGTTAGGACACCTGGGAATTGACTAGGTATGATTTCCTATGGTAAATGTGTGAAAGCTAGTGCCCCTAGGTAAAAGAATACAAGTTTAGGGCCCTTTTTATTAATATTAAGGCACCTTAGTGGACATATTACTTTCTTGAAATGTGTGAATGCTTGATAATTGGTGCATGAGCCAGACTAGGGGGAAAATTAGAAAAGCTTTCTTGAACCTAACTATTAGTTCATATATTTTAAATTGAATATGGCTTGCATACACATAGATGGGAGATAAATTGATTTGACCATGAATGATGATTATAATGGATTTTCTTGACTATTTCTTTGTAGGTTTCTATTTGAGTATTCTCTAAGGCATGAGTCATTAGCACACTTATCTAGAACTTCTCTATGATCTTGTGTTATCTTTTCTTAGGACTAGCAAAGTCTTAAGTTTTGGGTGGTGAAATGCACACAAAATGTGCGTTATTTACCTTAGATTTAGGATGCTTTTTGATATGATAATTTAAGATTTGATGTGTTTGCTAGTGATTTGTAGATTTTACGTTCGAGAATGGAATTATACTCAAAATGAGCTAAAAGAGATCAATGCCTAAAGAAGTCAAAATCGAGCAACGGATCAAAGGGAGAGAACAAAAGAAGGAAGAAAACATGAAGATGTAAAGATTTACTAACTGTCATCTTTTGTCTATCATTAAAAGGACAACATAATGCAAAGGGTAGCTACATTGCCCTGTTATGCTGAAAGGCAGTCGCTACCCTAATTGAAGCACCACAGGTCATAGCGTTGTTACGGTACGACTTGTGACGAAAAAAGGCTGCACGCGTTAAGGATGTAGTGTCGCTATGCTACAAAGACGGTAGCCTTACGCTATGACAACAAAAAACTAGCGTTTCTACGTTGCCTTTCCATAAATAAAAAATATTGTATTTTAAGAAAGATCTAGTTTGTTTCCTCTACTTAATTTGGTCGATCTTCAACATTAAAAGAGGGGAATTACACCCGAAGGAGGAAAAATTACAAAAAATAAAAAAAAAAAAAAAAATAAAAGACAAAGAATGGGTTTCTGACCTAAAGAGAGAGTTTATGCTAAAAAGTTAGGGAATTTGAGGGATAGTTTGAAGGTTGTTCGAGTTCCTGTGGTGATGATCAAGGCGAGTTTAGAGGATTCAAAAGATCAAAGAAGTCTTCGAGAGGATTCTTCTTCAGTTCCCTTTTCTTTCTCTAAATCTTATGTTTGAATGGATGTATGAAAATATGTTTATGCAAGCTATAAGTGGCTAAAGTTGCTTGTTTTAGGGTATTTATGAAGTTGTTATGAATTTAGATTGAGTTTATTTCTTTTCATGGATATTGTTGAACTCTTTGCCTTTTAATCATATTGTGTTTCATTCTTATTCATTGGCCATCGATTATTGTTAGGTTGAATGTTTAATTGAGACATTGAATGTTCTATCAAATCTATTTCATTAAATCATTATTAATCTTTCATATAATTAGTTAGGTTAATAGCAAAAGTTGTTGATGTCAATTTTTAATGCCTTGTTTCTTAATATGATTTCATGAAATATAGTTATCAATTAAGTTGCATAAGAATAGGGTATTTATAAGAAAGTAATCTTGATTTAAGTTTCTAAAGCATAATGTTCTTATACATGATTCCATGAACTGATTAGAGTAATATAATGAAGTAATTAACAGACTCAATACCCTAGAACACTCTTATTCTCAAATTTTCAAAAAACTTTTATTGTTTTCTTTTATTACTTTACAAAACCCAAAATTTGAACTTGATTTCGATTCCTTAGCTAAAATTGACACAATTCTAAGATAGCGAAACAATAACTATTAATTTGATCCCAGAGGACGATACTCAGCCTTACAAGTCATTCTAAGATTATAACTTGAGTACGTACACTTGCATGCAACATAAAATCACCACATCAAATATATGCTAAAAAATTTGGCATCCCTATATTTACATAAGGATCTATCATTTAAGCACATAAATTTATGTGTAGCACTATTTTGAACATAACCAATAAACACAAAATCAAAAGTTTTAGATCCTACCGTAGGTTTCTTGAATGCAGGATGTGTTACCTTAGCCATACATCTCTACACTCTCCGATAATTGAGATTAGGTGTGTAACGTCTCCAAAGTTCATATGGTGTCTTATCCATTTTTTTGTGAGGTACCCTGTTAAAAATAAAACAGACAGAAAGCACAACTTCCCTCCACTTATTATCAGACAATCATACCTTAACAATATAACATTCATCATTTCTTTCAGTGTTTTATTTTTTCGTTCAGCTATACCATTATGTTAAGGAGAATAAGGTGCAAATGTTTCATGTATAATTCTATTCAATTCATAAAATTCTTTTAGTGACTTATCTCTACATTCTTCTTTTTTATCTGATCTTAATCTTTTAATTTTTTTAACTGATGGGTTTTTTACTTCAGCTTTATATTTAAAAACAAGCTACCTTCCCTATCCTTTGTTTAAATAAGGGTAAGGGTATCTCACAAACAAGTATACATATGGAACGTATACAAACAAGTAAGATCACAAACAAGTATCTCACACTACTTTTGATAGGGTCTTGGAACGTATATATATGGATCTTATGGGTCCGATGCAAGTCTAAAAACTAGGTGGTAAATGATATGTTCTGGTGTATGTTGATGACTTTTCTCGATACACTTGGGTGTGCTTTTTTAGGAACAAGTCTGAGGCTTTTGATGCTTTCAGAAATCTATGTTTACAGTTGTAGAGGAAAACAATGTTCATATCACTCGGATTTGGACTGATCATGGGGAAGAATTTGAACATGCTTAATTTTTAGAGTTTTGCAGTGCTCAAGGTATTCACCATGAGTTCTCTGCCCCTATTAGTCCTCAGCAACATGGAGTTGTTGAAACACAAAAATCGAACACTACAAGAAATGGCTCGAGCTATGTTGCATACTAAGGCTTTACCTCCACATTTTTGGGTTGAGGCTCTTAACGCTGCATGCCATATAAAGAATAGGGTAGCTATTCGTTCAGGTACCTCTTGAACAAATTATAAAATATAGAGGGGAAGGTAGCCAAATGTCAAATATTTTCTTATATTTGGCCGTCCATGCTACATCTTAGTGGATAAAGAAGCTAAAAGGAAATGGGACTCAAAATTTGATGAGGGTCTATTCTTGGGATACTCTGCAAATAACAAATCATATCGTGTCTACAAAAAGAATTTCATATCGTGTCTACAAAAAACATACTCATTGAAGGATCAAATTCCTTAGTGAAAGCACGTGAACGCTTGTGCTTTCCAAATTGTTTTGAAAATTTATGAAGAATAGAGAAACAGCATACAAAATATGCAAGATAAACAAAATACAGATAAACATGCTCTTAAAAGGGAGAGAGGATTGGAATACCTACCCTTGAAGACGATCTTTAAGCAATTCCTCTCTATAATTCACGAACAGCAACGAAGTCCTCTGCACTGACTTCTCCCTTGAACTCAACGTACTGCAGGACACCACCAATAGGCCTTTCTTGCTATTCTCTGGAATGAGAACTAAAGGAGTTGTGGGCTTTTCAATTTTAGTAAGGGAAAAAAAAATAATCTTTTTGAGAGGTTGAGAGAGTTAGATTTGTTGAGAGGAAATTGAGAGAGATCCTTCATCTTCTCAAACACATAGAAATTACTCCTATGAAAAACACTCAAAGGGGAGTTAACTCTCCTCAATCTCTCATTAACTCACTTGATAACTGTAGATGAATTAACTTTTAATATTAAATTAAATTAAATTAAATTAAATAAATATTAATTAATCTAATTAACTAATATCAATTAATTAAATATCATATACTTAATTAATGTCACATTTAAATCATGTTCATCACTTGATAACTTTAGAGGAGCTAACTTTTAATATTAAATTAACTTAAATTAAATTAAATAAAATAAATATTAATTAATCTAATTAACTAATATCAATTAATTAAATATCATATACTTAATTAATGTCACATTTAAATCATGTTCAAATATATTTCCTCTGATATACTATAGCTTTAATATGAATCTCATTCACATTAAACATAACCTATAGTTTTAAAATGAATCTCATTCATATTAAATTTATCCTATAGTTTTAATATGAATATTATTCATATTATTTAATATTTGAATCTTATTCAAATACATTATTCTCTCATATAACTTAAGGTTTTAATATGAATCATATTCATATTAATTTTAACATATAGTTTTATATGAATCTCATTCATATAAATAATATTTGAATCTTATTCAAATATTTGTCTTTGTCATTAATAAAGTATAATTTTGAATCTTATTCAAAATTAACTTTATATTATAGTGTATCTATATATAGTATATCAATTATATCTTATACAATTAATTTTCTTATTTAATTTGAACAATTCAAATTAATCCAAAATTCATTGATTCTCATTTTTATCCTTAGTGAGCTAGCAAGGGGACCTTATGGACCTACGGATTAGAAGCTCCAATGATATAAGATTAATTAATTAAAATTTTTAATTAATTAAATAAATTCATGAACTATAGGCCACTCCACTAAAGACCCACAACTAAACTATTCACATTTTAGATATATTTTTATTTCTATGGATATAACCAATCAACAGTAAGTCGACCCTTCACGAATCACTTGTAATTATAGCTGAGTCAACACCATTTTACCCCTGCAATTACATCTAACACTTTAAGTCTCTTCCATTCTCCAATGAACAACCTATTTATGGTTCTACCATAAACAAAACCCTCTTGAGCCAATGAGAGGGATGTGCCCCATTGTTCAAGATCCGGAGTTAGCATTTAAAGGAACAATTCATCTACTTATCTTAAAGATGGGAAGGAGTGAATTTCATCTTGTGTAATTATTTTCCCAGCTCTCTACTTGGAAAAATCACAAAAATGGTAGGCTTATGGAATTGACAAATCTGGTCACTCTCACCCACACAGATGAAAGGACTGCCCTCACAAATAGGAGTTCATAACTCATTTATGATAAAATTCGAGTACATATGCTCATCCTATGAAATACTAATCTTCTTAATCAATGGTGTGTTATAAAGGGAGATTAATCATTTCATGGTCTCTTATACAAACTCTTTATATAGGATACCCCCACTCACATCTCTCCATATGAACAATTAGGATCAAATCATTTGTAATAATTACAAAGTGGACTGTATTCGTAGTGTCACCAAGAGAAGGCACCCAACCTTATCCATATACTACATATCATTTAGGTTATTTTTTAAACATGATCCACTTGTATGTCAATCACATATATGTTTAAGTTACATAAAATAACCTTCGATCTTTCTTTAATGGATCATTGCATTAAATAATCAACCATTATTTCAAATAACAAATAACCACGAGGATTTAGGGCATACATCCCGACACTCATTATGTGATGGAGTCGATAAATGTGGTGATTGATGATGTTGATAATGGTTCTGCCTGATAATGAGGAAAATAATTATGTGTTGCCTAATGTTAGTCTATTCAGAGTGACTAGGAAGAAAGTGACCAGGTTGTTCAGATTGACCAGCGAGAAAGTGAAATTCTTAAGAAGCAGAGGTGCATAGAGAAAGACATCCTTCTGACAGAATTTTTAAGAATCATCTGACGAGCAACATCATCGATAATCTCCAAGAAGGAGTTACCACTAGAAAGAAGGATAAAGTGGATTGCATTCAAATGACAGGAAACATCTATTACACATCTTCTATTGAACCCAGTAACATCAAGGAAGCTTTGATGGATAAATGTTGGTTCATTCCATGCAAGAAGAACTTGGCTAGTTTGCTAGAAATGAAGTTTGCTCTCTTGTTCTTCGTTCTAAGAATGCCAATGTCATATGAACAAAATGGATATTAAAAAACAATTTGATGAAAATGGTATAGTTACTAGAATCAAGGCTAGGCTTTTTGCTCAGGGGGTACACACAAATTAAAGGCGTTGATTTTGATAAAATGTTTGCCCTTGTAGGAAAACCCGAAGCAATTAGACTCTTCTGGGAATCTCATGTCTTTTTAAGTTCAAACTATATCAAATAGATGTTAAAGTGCCTTTATAAATGGGTACTACGAAGAGATGTTCGTTGAATAACGAAAAGGATTTATTGATCATTCGCCTCAACATGTGTACAAATTGAGGAAGGTTCTATATGACTTAAGACAAGCTCCAAGAGCATGGTATGATCGACTAACTAAGTTTGTAATCAATAATGGTTACATAAGGGGTAGAGTTGATAAGAACTTGTTCATAAAGAAACAGTAGGTTAACGTTGTCATAACACAAATCTATATGGATGATATTGTGTTTGGAAGCTTATCACAAAAAGTGGTGGATTAGTTTGTGCAACAAATTAAAGATGAGTTTTAGACGAGTATGTTTGGGGAATTAACCTACTTCTTGGGATTCTAGATTAGATAGATAATTCATCTCTCAAAGTAAATATGCCAAGACTATTGGGAAAAAATTTGGTATTGAATAGGCTTATGTAAAACGTACCCTTGCTACTACACATGTTAAATTATCAAAAGCTCTGAAGGTAAAAAGTTGATAAGAGTCTCTATCGAAGCTTGATCGAGATTTTATTATATCTCACTACTAGCAGGCCAGACATAGCCTTTGTTATAGGCATCTCGGCTAGATATCAATCTTATCCCAAGACAAGTTACTTGCTCAATAACAAAAGAATAATCAAGTACATCAGTGGGACTTGTGAGTATAAAATTCTGTACTCCTTTGACACCAATAGCTCTTCTATTGGTTATCATGGTGTTGACTGTGTTGGTAGCTCAGAAGATAGAAAAGTACTTTAGGAGGATGCTTTAGTAACAATTTGATATCCTAGTTTAGTAAGAAATAGAACTGTGTTTTCTTGTCTACAGCTGAAGCTGAATACATTGCTGCTAGAGGTAGTTGTACACAACTACTTGGATGAAACAAATGTTACAGAAATATGACGTTTCACAAGATGTTATAACTCTTTACTGTGACAAATTGAGTGCTATCAATATCTCCAAAAATTCTATTCAACACAGTAGAACGAAACATATTAATATCGACATCACTTCATTAGAGAATTAGTTGAGAACAAGAAAATTACTCTGAAGCATGTTTGTTTAGAGGGTTAAATAGCTGATATTTTCACAAAACCCCTTGATATCACTCAGTTTGAAACTTTAAGAGCAGCTCTGGGTCTTTGGCCCATCAATTTATAGCAATTAATGAACTATTTTGTAGATGGCTTGGGCACTATGGAATCTCAGGCCCATCTTGATGAATGACAAGATTGGAATCTTAAATGTGGAAACCCATGTTTAAACTAGTAAGTATGTTTAATTATACCTTAAATTTGTTTGATGTTTGGTGGCAGTTAAAATCTAAACTTGGCAAGACAAGATTCGTGCTCGTTCAACTTCCTCTCCATGTTCCTCTGTTCAACTTTTGTGCACAACCATTTCTGGGGGCTTCCTATATAAAGAGTTTGGATAAGGCCGGTAAAGAGTTTGAGTGGGGGCATCCTATATAAAGAGTTTGGATAAGATCGGACTGCAAAATATTTAATCTTTTTTTTGTAAATTCGTTAATTTATGATATTAATATTTTATAGGATCATCATGTGCAACTTGATCTTAATCTTGAGTGAGTTATAAATTCCTATATGTGAATTCTCGTTCTTTGATTTACATGGTTGAGAGTGGCCAAGTTGCCGACTCAATAAGTCTACCATTTTTGGGATTTGGCTAAATGGGGTGCTGAAAACATAACTTCACAAGATAAAATTCACTCATTCCCATATAGGGTAAGTAGATGAGTAATTCCTTTAAGTGCTGATTTCTTGTCTTGAACAAGAGGCCACTCTCTCATTGGCTCGAACGGGGCTTAGTTTATGGTCGAACCATAAAGAAATTATTCATTAGAGGAATTGGTGGTACTTAAGGAAAAAAAAGGTAATTATAGGGGTAAAATGGACTTGACTCAATTGTAATTATGAACACTCTGAAGGATCGACTTTCTTATATTGATTATATCCATGGACATAACTTATCCTACAGTTCATAAGAGTTTAACTATGGGTCTATAATGGTTTGCTGTATAGTTAATGAATGAAGGTTAATTTAATTAAAGAGTTTAACTAATTAATCTTGGATCATTAGAACTTATAACTTGTAGGTTCATAAGGTCCCCTTACTAGCTCACCATGGATGAACGAGGATCAAATATGCAGAAAGAAAATTTAAAACGTTCAATATAAGGAAAAATATTAATTGTATTGGATACAATTAAATACATGTTTTATCATGAAGTTTTTTTGAATGAGATTAAAATTTTAACTTTATAATATGGAGAATTAATTTATTTGAATGAGATTCAAATAAATAAATTGTTTAATTTGAATGAGATTCAAATTAAATAGATAATGGGAGAATTAAATTTATTTGAATGTAATTATAGTAATTAATTTTTTTTTTAAATTTGAATGAGATTCAAATTAAAGAGATATTATAGAGAATAAATATTTATACGAATTAAATATTTAAAACATTTTAACATGAGATATTAAATGGGTAGTTATCCTTTAATTGATATAATTTAAAATCTTTGCAAAGAGGTTATCCTAATAGGATTAGGAGTTATGCAATAGAGTTTTATAAATAGGTTCCTAGGGAGTCCTCATGGAACACAACACTACAGCTTAATCTCTACAACCATTATGCACAGATTCTCTACAAGAAAATTCTCTCAATTTTTAGAGAAGTCTCTCTGAAAATTCTCCTTCCCCATTCAAGAGCGGTTCTTACAAGTCGGTTCCTTGCCAGATTCATAACGAAGAAGATCTCATGGAAAAGGAAGGCTTAAAGGAGAAGACTATCAGGTTGAGGAGAAGATTTTGTTACAGTTTTGGATTGGCAAAGGTATGATGCTTAACTTTCTAATTTTTATATCTTAATTCTTTCAAGAAATCGAAGAATGTGATCACATGCTTCCACTGGGATTCCATCCCTTCAGTTCAAATGATGCTTCCCCTGTTCATGTTCCTTCTGTTGGGGATGATGCCCTAAACTCTCGTTAAGTCCTATAGTTTGTAAACACAGTTTTGAATAGATGCTTGTGATGTAATAATATATGATATTTTCTTCACTTTTATCTATGAACATTGGATGTTTTATTTGATTTACCACAAACCAATAGACTAAGATTCTTGGTTGTCATTTGTAGCTTAAGCATGTATGTGGAGACATACAGATGGATACTACCTTAAATGATAACCAAAATGGTGTGTAGTATATGGATATAGGAGGGAAACCTTATCATTGTAACACTACGGATGCGGCCCACTTTGTAGAATAGTTACAAGCGTTGTGATTGCTACAGATGGTTTGATCCTGATCATTCATTTGGAGACATGCAAGCCGGGGTGTCCTATATAAAGGAATTTGTATAAGACCGGACCACAAAGTGTTTTAGTCTCGTTATATAACGCCGTTCATGACAGAGACTTCACTTCACTAGGATGACTATAGGTAACATGACCTCAATCCTGAGTGAGTTGGGAACTCCTACCTCTCAGGGTGGTCCTTTGATTTACATGGGTGCAAGTGGCCAGATCGCCGACTCAAACCTACCACTTTAGGGATTCGTCTGATTTGGGAGTTGGGAACTCGGCTACACAAGATGGAATTCACTTCTTCTCCGAAACAGGGATGAGTAGATAGATTGCTCTCTTAAGGGCTGATTCTGGGGCTTGAATGATGTGGCGCCACATACCTTCTCATAGCCCGAGAGATGTCCACACATAGTAGGACTATGTTGTATTGTTTATTAGAGGGATCAGTGGTACTTAAGGAGTTAGATGTAACTATAGGGGTAAAACGGTAAATTGGCTCAGTTGTACTTACGAGCATCTGTGAAGGATTATCGTACTGTTGATTGGTTATATCCGATGGACACAGAAATATATTTGTGGTAAGAAGATTGTAACTGTCGGTTTTTAGTGGAATGCGTGGCAGTTAACGGATGATGGATTTCGTGGCTAAAGAGTGTAGTCAGCTATTCACATACCGTTGGAGCTTCGAGCCATAGATCCATAAGGTCCCCTTGGTAGCTCAATGGATTCAAGTTGAGAATCAGTTTTTGGGTCAGTTTGAAGTGTTCAAATTGACAAGAGGGAGTTCGATTATATATGATATGATTGAACTGGTCAATTATATATGATATGGTTGACATAATGTATGAGATACATTAATTGGAGAAAATGATATAAATATGATTTATATCCAGTGGAGGAGAAAAAGACTATGGTTCATATGTTGTATTTGATGTGATATTAAACCATAGGTTAATGAATATAATATGATTATATTTATTATTTAATTTTGACAATTATAGGATAATTGTGCCAGTTTTTTCTCCGTAACTACATGAGATAGTGGGAGGTTGCATTCAGTTTCAGACAGTCGCTCACGAGTAGTGTATACTTCCTATCACATAGCAGACCGAGATCCTACATGATAGCTCAACGTTTCTAAATGATCATATACACGTGCACAGTTTACTAAACGATCACATAGGATTTGCTAAACGATCATCTAGCTTTTTCCTAAACGATCGCGTGCCCGAACGTTTACTAAACGATCGTCTATACGATCGTGACAGTTTTACTAAACGATCGTGTACCTCTTCGTAAATGATTAAGCATCGTCTATACGATAGACACCTAACTTCTCCCACTTGCTTTGTCGTGGTATACGATTGTGATTTCCTCCTTCCCTCTACCAAATACAACAGAGCCCACACCTCCTGGATTCTCACACTAAGAATACCGAGGGTTCCAACTGGTGGTGTCTTCCTTGTTGTCGTGTTTGTGAGGAGGTCGTTCGTTGGTAGATGATTTGGTGGATGATAGCTTGAACACTCTCAGCGAGAGCGAGAGGAGCAGTCCTTAGACGAGAATGAGATTTGAGGTGAAGAAGGGTTCTTCAACTAGTATGTATTTCGTTCTCTTGTTGTTTAAAGTTTCAAAGCATGTCTGTAATTTATTGTCAAATGCATATCTAGTCTATTAGATTGTGAATGCGGTAATTCTGTCACAATGAGTTTCGAACGATCTCGCTTCCGCTTAGAGGTACTCTTTGATAAGAGTTCCTTTACCTCCTACTTGTAAATCCACTCATTCAGAAGTGAAATAGAATGTTTTATTTTCCATGCGAAGTGTTCCGTTGGATGATGTCTCGTTTCATTATGAGGAAGTGACAAGTGTATGGAAATATATGGTAAAGAGATAACATGTTAATGAAAAAGAATTATCTGATTGTACCTTAGACTTTCTAGAGATTATGGAATTGATTGTAAAAGTCGAGTTGGTGAAAAAATGTGTTGATTGTTGGGCCTTACCATTCTCAAATTATTCGAGAGTTCACAGCTAGTCTTCTTTGTGACTTTAAAAAGTCTGGTAGTCTTGATTTTTGAGAAATTTGTACGGATGACCCAATTTTTGGGTCCAAAATGTCAAATGACCCATTTTTGAAAAATAATGTCAATTGACCCTCTGCTGACATCATTGCCATATACCAAACCCTTACACTAGCCACACGAGGTAAATCTCGCTCTGATCTGATTAAACGCTCTCTCTCTCTCTTGAAATTCCCGATTTGATGTGATTGCTCATCAATGTACTAATGATTTGATAATTTTCACGACGGAAGCCTCAAATAAAATCAATAATACATAAACACAATACAATGGTGATTTCTTTAAACTCTAAAGTCCATTT
Organism: Benincasa hispida; assembly: GCF_027475165.1. Taxonomy (NCBI): domain Eukaryota; kingdom Viridiplantae; phylum Streptophyta; class Magnoliopsida; order Cucurbitales; family Cucurbitaceae; genus Benincasa; species Benincasa hispida. The sequence goes on along the minus strand of NC_143488.1, from coordinate 24,753,740 downwards.
CAAAGGTGATTACTTCTCTGGTTTTTTATCGTGTTTTGTTGAACAGAGATTTCCAAGACGAGGTTTTTTCAGAACGGAACAGATTTTTCAGAAAGGTATTGCATTCTTTTGAGTCTGTTTAATTATTTTTGCTGTGTTATTTTTGGAAAGGTAGTATTACGAAATTTTGTATTGGGAGAGAGTTAGAAAGAGGAAGAGTAAGAGAGAGAGCAAGAGTAAGAGAGAGAGCGAGATTTTGAGAGAGCGAGATTACAAGAGAGAGCGAGATTTTGAGAGAGCAAAATTTTGAGAGTGAGATTTTGAGACAGAGCGAGATTAGGAGAGGGAGCGAGATTGAGAGTGAGAGTACACTTCAATTGCTTGTACAACTTAATGAAAAATGTTCTATTGCTTTGTAGGATGACAGAAAAGCGTCTACTTATTCGATATGGAGGTGATTGGGATGAGAATGAAAGTTTGTATATTGGGGGACAGCTGACAGGAATCATTGTGCCTCATACATTGAAGTTTGAAGAACTTAAATCTCGCATTTATAGGGTTACAAATGTTAGTTCTTCTGAGTTTGATCTTATACTGAAAGTTAAATATAAGCTTGAATTTGAAGCACCTCCACAATGCATAAAGAATGATGATGATGTTTGCTTCCTTCTTTTGCGTAAAGAGCTTAGTAGACTTCAGATAGCTGTAACGTTGAAATCTAATCAGGTCGAAAATATTGGAATGAGGTTTGGAAATGTGAGTTATGATTATACGACTGTGGACAGAAAATACGAGGAATCATAGCAGTTTCGTCGGAAGAGGATGATATTCCATTGTCTACCGACACTGTACTATCAACATTCGATACATGGATTGTGGTTCTTCAGTGGATGTGAATGAGCAACTAGTAGAATTGAATGAAATGAAACGTGATCATGGAGATGTGCGTCATTCTATAGCAGCTTCAGTGGTTCCACCAGCTGTGTCTTCAAGTCATAGGATAGAGTTGATTATACCTAGAACCTTTTCATCTGGGATAGAGGACGGTAAAGTTGATCAAATATTTTTAAGCAAAAAGGACTTGAAAATGAGATTATCTATTCTATCCATCAACTAAAATTTTGAATTTAAGGTCAGGAAATCAACCAAATCTCTGTTCACTGTTAAATGTATTAGGGAGACATGTAAATGGAGCCTTCGTGCAGTCAAAATGGAAGGGTCTGATATATTCAAGATCACAAAGTACTGCAGTTCGCACACATGTTCCATTGGAATTCTGAATCATAACCATAGACAAGCAACTGCTACGGTTGTTGGTCAGTTCATTAAAGATAAATTCATGGGCATAGCTATTTATAAACCTTGTCATATCGTTGAGAATATGAGGGGAGATTATGGTGTGAACATAAGTTATGATAAAGCGTTGCGTGCAAGGGAAGCCGCGTATGATCTCACTAGAGGTACTTCATAATACTCATACTCTATACTACATGCTTATGGAGAAGCGTTAAAAATAGAGAATCTGGGTACAGTCTTTGAGATCAAACTTGAAGATGAGGTGCATTTTAAGTATATTTTTATGGAATTAGGGCCTTGTATTAGAGGTTTCGCAAGCTATCGACCTTGTATTATTGTTGGTGGGTCGCACTTGAAAAGAAAATACAAAGGCACCATGTTGGTTGCGGTTTCTATGGATAGGAATAATCAATTATACCCACTAGCATATACAATAGTGAACAATGAAATCGATCGATCATGGAAATGGTTTATGTCAAATGTGAAATGTAGTATTAGAGAACTCGATAATTTGGTGTTTATGTCTAATCGAATGGTATCTATTGGCAATGCTATTCATGCATTTTTTCCTATGGAATTTCATGGATTGTGAACATGGCATATAGAACAAAATCTGGTTACAAACTTTAAAGATAACACGACTGTTGGGATATTTAGAGATGCAGCAAGGGCATTTCGCATGATAGAGTCCCAGACAAAATGGGACGAACTCCAATCATAGTTTTCGAGACGGTGCTGTCACGAAATATTTGGAAGACATCGGTCTTCAAAGGTGGGCATGAGTTTACCAAATAGAACGAAGATATGATAACATGACATCTAATAGTGCAGAGTGTTTCAATTCGTTAACTAAAGAGTATCGACTATTGCCCATAGTATGCTTGATTGAACATGTTAGAGGAATGCTCCAATCGTGGTTCTATGAACGGAGGAATTACTAGGCATCTCGAACGATATTGCACTCTGACTGCTGTGAAACCCGATTGGCAAGTGAGGTCGATAAGGGCAGACGATATCGGTTTGAGTCTATTTATTGTTATTAGGTACACGTGCGAGATAATCGATTAGACGTATTGTCAATCTTCACACGAAGGAATGCACGTATAAGGAATTCGACTCACTTGGTATCCTGGGTTGGCATGCAATTGTTGCTGCCAAGGAACGAAATATACCCATCCATAGTCTTTGCAATCGATTTTATACAGTGGACTCCCTAATGACTGCGTATGCAGAGCCTATAAATTCACTTGGCCACATATCTGAATGGAAGAGACCTCCTGTATATGTAGAAAAGATTATCCTTCCTCCAAAGTTTGTGGCATAAGCCAGGTGACAGAGAGTGAGAAGAATACCATCTAGAGGAGAATTTCGCAGAAAAATGAAATATGTTTGGTGTGGGAATTATGGGCATAATCGACAAAATTGTACCGAACCACTTACAACCATGTGACGTGTTGAAAACGCCAAGGACTGTGACACAAACACGCCTCATCTAGTTTAGTTTGTAACTAACTTGTAACATTTCATTTGTTATAAATACCATTGATCAGTTTTTCATACGTCATACTTGAACATACTCGTAACATACTTCATACTTTTTCATACTTGTAACATACTTCATACTTTTTCATACTTCATACTTGTAACACTTCATACTTCATACTTTCATCTTGTAAACAAAAAACAATAACAACCTGGAGTATTTCTATAATTGCAATCTTCATACTCTCTCCATCTTCATACTCTCCCAATCTTCATATTCTCTCCATCTTCATACTCTCTCAATCTTCATACTTGTAACAAAAAACAATAACTTCATACTCTCTCAATGTTCATACTTGTAACAAAAAACAACAACTTCATACTCTCTTAATCTTCATACTTGTAACAAAAAATAATAACTTCATACTCTCTCAATCCCGCTCTCTCAATCTCACTCTCTCTCAAAATCTCGCTCTCTCAATCTTGTTCTCTCTCAAAATCTCGCTCTCTAAATCTCGTTCTCTCTCAAAATCTCGCTCTCTCAATTTTTAAACTTTGAACCTTGAACCATATATTGTTCTACATATCATTGATATAATGAAAAGAGCAGTAGCTCAATTATACATGTTCTGATAAAATTATGATATTGAACTTTGAACTTTGAACTTACATAAAAAATAGATGTTCAATTATACCATGAAAAGAGTAGTAGCTCCATTATACATAAAAAATAAATATTTTTACATACATAGAAAATAAAAGTTTTTACATATATAAAAAATACATGTTCTATACACATAAAAAATATGGAGTGTTTGCCCATAATTGACATGCTAACTGCATCCTATATTCACTCATCTTCTCCTAAGTGATTACGGATGGATCAGCACCAGTCACCAGGTGTTCTAGTAATTTGATTGCGAAGATGCCACAATCAAGCAACCCGTGTTGTATGTCGACGTTAATAGGTCGCAAGATTTTCCAACGGGCTGTGGATAGGTCCGGCTTTGAACGATCCACGTCATAGTAGTGAAGTAGGGATGGTACTGTGACAGTCAATGGCTCTAGCCAATTCACTAGCTTTGTCATTGGTGTGTATGACGGAAGTGAATCGAACACGAATATGTGGCCTCTGTTAATGTCTATTGCAATGACAATCCAGTGGTCACTGATATTTATCGCCGTATAAACGAAATCCACATCTGCCCATTTGACATCAAATTTACCGGTTACGTAGTCCTTATACGTGTCTTCATCTTCCCATGCTAGGGCAGCCTCCAGAAGTGTCTTATTCTTTATTCGTTTAAATACCCCACCACGAGCATTTGAAGTGTTTTATTCTTTATTCGTTTAAATACCCCACCACGAGCATTAGAAGTGTCTTATTATTTATTCGTTTAAATACCCCACCACGAGCATTAGAAGTGTTTTATTATTTATTCGTTTAAATACCCCACCACGAGCATTAAGGTGACTCTGTCAAATAAAATGAGAAGTTAAGTAACGAATATAATGAGAAGTTAAGAAACGAAATATCAAAATTTACCGTTACACCAATTGGCAAGATGGTGAACTTGTGCATATATATGTCGGGCTGGGTATAAAATTTTTCTTTCATAAATAAAATAAAGCATTTATGGTCTGCACGAAAAAATTACTATGTCAGTAAAAGTACAAGATAGCCAACATGTAAAGAAGTCAAGACTAGGAAACTTACATCGCATTCGACCCATGAACTCAAGGTAATCAATTCCTTGAAGAATTTCTTGGCGAGTGGTTTAAAGGAGTTTTCTCGAACCTCATTGTCCGTATTGTCGTCTGAGATCCAGCCCATCATTTCTGTAAGGATATTCTGTGGAACATCATGTGCTACATTATATGTGACGATTACTCTGGATAGTGACGTAGCTACACCTGGGAGAGGATGCTTAAGCACACTTTTCTTCTTTACTTGAGCTGAAGGTGTATATTTATCAACGGGTTTCCTCTCGACTAATTATTCGAGCTTTATACATAAATAGATAAAAAAAAGATTACTCATCAAGAAATATAAAAATATAAACAAAGATTACTGATCAATAAATTACTCACTAGTGTAATTCCTTCTGTGGTCGTAACAATCCCAGAAGTGTCGGCCTCTAGGATGCCAGACATGTCAGCCTTTGTATGTGGCATGGTGAGTAAGGCAGTCATGTTTGTGGGACATCGACCTCTATAGGTTCGACATCAGTTGGTGATGTTGTGGTGGTATCGGGTTGTAGAGGGGGGGATGGGAGTAGGTGAAGTGGTAGTATAGGGCTATAGAAGAGGAATGGGAGTGTCAGAGGCAATCGCATTATTGGTATTGGGATCCTGTGATGGGATGGGTGACCTTGTCGTCTCCTCATTCACTGTGGAACCCTTCAATTAGTAAAGTAAAATGAGGAGTTCACGAACACATAAAAACTAAACACATAAAGACATAAAATGATAGTAAATGCAAATCTTGCACATAGACTGCAACAGTGATAGGATGGTCGACAATTGTCCTTTCATATCCATCATGTTTTCCTCCATACTGGATACACCACTATCTAAGTCTGATATATGGCCATCCAACCTCGATAGTGAGCTGTCAATGGTCTGAAGGTACGAATAAATAGAATCGTTGGGATTGGCTCCCTCCCTGCAGCAGGCAGTACACTCAGGACACTCCTCATCCACAAGTCGCTCTCTTCGGGAGTCTGCAAGATAGACATCAAGTTGGTTCAACTCGTCCTCATCACGTACGTCCCCCATCATATCATGGAACATATCATCACTAGGTGTGTATGTCCCTCCTTCCACCCTTCCATATTCAGCATCCTCGTGCTCAGAATGCTCAGGTTCATCCCCTCTCTCCATCCTGACAACTTAATCATTGTCATCTCCACGATGATCATCATCGTCACTTTCACTTTCAGGACTACCCCCATCACTAGTTGACCTATTGCCACTTTCAGAACTATCATCATCCGCACCTAGATCAAATATAGGTCGTCTGTCCACTGAGGTATCCCAAACCTCCTTTTCAGCATTTGACATGACAGTAGCCTCTTTAACCTTTATCTGCATTAACAACCCTGTAAACTAGTTAATGTCAATTTAACAACCAGATAAACATATTATCCATAGGGTAAACCTACATTGTTAGACTTGAATATCTCTCTCTCGAGTACTTTGAAGAACACTGAGTGGGAGCATGAACATCATAATATGCAAGGCAACCACCATGCTCCTTCGCTCCGCAATGTTCCCAACTATTGATGAAGCTAGGATCTTGTACGTCCATACCTAAATAAAATTTAAAATATATTAAAAACAATAGTAATGTTAAATCAAACAACATGATTATTATGTTAAGCAAATTTACTTGGAACGCTTGTAGAAATCCACGTAAAGAGTACTTCACAACGTAATTTTTATTTCCTTTGACCCTCGTCTTATATAGACTACTCTTATCATTCAACACAGTCTTTAGGGCATCAAATTTCCTCTCCCAAATAATTGTACCCCAGTCAAGACTGTTGTAGTACTCTAAGTTTTGAACGTCCTTAAAATGTTTGAGGTCCATTGCATTTTTCTGTTTGTTTTTCCCCATCATTGGGACCTCAGTATAGTAGACTACTGTGATCTTTACAACATCTTCATCATTTTAAGACTCCAACTCCTTGTATTTTTCTTCAAGTTGACGGAGATGTAAGGTGTCCTTCGTCACTCGATTATAAAAATACTTGAAAGTTCATATAAGGACTGCTGGTTCTGATCAACTCGTGTTGGGGATTGCCACAAACCAGTCATCAACAAAATATCATCCTTTGAAAAAGTGAAAATCTTTCTACAAACAGAGAATGACATTGAGTCTGATCTCTTCCTCTTCACTTCTCTTAGCAACTTGTGATGGATAATTGGGCTGTTAAACACCATGTCAACGTCTACAAATTGCCCAAAAACTGTTCTCTTGAACATGTCTAACTACCTTGGCATAATCTTCTCATTCACAATCTTGTTTGCATTAACAATGTGGGTCAAGCTCGTTACTTGATCCGAAAATCGGTTGGCTTCGGGTATTTCGAAACATGTTGTCATCTTAAATCACTCATGCATGAAATAAAGATTCAATCAGTAAACTCCTTCAGAAAAAAAAAAATTGTAAACCAACATTCTGTTTAAATCTCGCTGGATTCACTTTCGTGGTCCAGTCTTATACAAACTCTTTGTATAAGACACCCTCGCTTGCATGTCTCCGCATGAATGGTTAGGATCTACCATCTGTAGTAGTTTACAATACTTGCAAACCTCTACAAAATGGGTCGTATCCGTAATGTCACAAGGATCAGGAATCCCTCCTGAATCCTTATACTACAGACCTATTTAGGTTATCACTTAAGACATGATCTACTTGTATATCTCATATACATACTTAAGTTTACATACGATAACCATGGAGCTTTATTTATTGGATATGAGTAAATGCCAGAATGAAATAACTCATATTTTATTCATAACAATGTATATATATTACAAACAACGAGACTCCGGGAGAATTAGGACACCAATCCCAACACATAATATATCTACAGTGAGGGAAGTGCAACTATGGGCTTTAGTGGGGTGACCCATTAGTTAACGAATGGGAATTAATTCAATGTAAAGAATTTAGCTAATTAATCTCGGATCGTTGGAGCCCATGATCTGTAGGTATGCAAGGTCCCTCTACTAGCTCGTAAATGGATTAGCTTTAGAATAGCGTGATAAGTTAATTTGAACTGTCCAAATCAGAATTAAATGGAATTGGAGAATTAATTAATATTTAAATATGATTTAAATATTAAATTCATAAAGGTTGAATTTGTGTAAAATTAATTTAATATTTGATATTAAATTAATTAGAATTAATTAAACTATTTAATTAATTAATATTATTAATTAGAAAATTAATTTATGAAATTAATTTTATAAAATTAATAATATTTTTAATTTTTGAAATCAAATTAGTTTTAGAAATCAATTTGAAAATTTGAAAATCGAAAAACACAAAATTTTTGAAATGTGGGATTTCTCCACTATTCAAATAACTAGCTCACAAAAAGTCCACTTAAGTTTGACTTTAATAATCCAAGCATGAGTTGCATCTCATACAGTCATCTCTTTGTATGAATGTCCTACAATAAGTAGAATATGGAAGTGGAATTGAAGCATGCATCAATAGAGTTTTTTGCTGAAAAATTCGAATTGAAGAAAGGTGTTCTTCAAATGGACGGTGCAGTGAGCTCTTCTCCAAGTTCCCTTCATTCAAGTTTATTTTGAGTCCCAAACTCAATCTAAAGCTCCAAGAGAATAGTGGGGAAGATCTTGAGGTGGTTCACAAAGAGATTTGAAGAGGATTTGCAGTTGATTTCGAGATTAAAGAAGTTCTACAAAGTATTGCTTGAAACCCTCTTATTGTTGTATGAGCATGCTTTATTTACAGCCAAAACTAATGAATTAGAATGCTTATTGATTCTTGTTGCTTTCACTGCATGTTGATATACTCCTTCATGGACATCTTTATATTGAGGAATTTTTTGATGGTCCAAGTGTATGAAGTACTTCTGAGTTTTTTTTTTTTTTTTTTAATTAATTAATTTATTTTTTTTATTTTTTTATCGTGAAGAAGTTCTTGTTTGAATGATTTGGTTGGGGCGTTTGTTCTTGATCTTAGGGTGAGCCTAAGATTTCTTCAAGGCTGGAGAAGTGATTCTCTAACTTAGGGGAACCTAATTACGTTATGTGAAGAGTTCTTCACAACAAGGTGGAAAGATTATCATTGAGAATAATTTCCACTCTTAGGAAGAGCCTAATAGATAGCTAACTAATATTCATACTTAGGGGAGTCCAAGTTTCCTTGAGACGAGGTCTTACACTTAGGGGGAGCTTAAGTCTCCTTCTAGAGAGTTGAGCCTTTCGTGTGACACTGTTCTTGTCATCCATTTATAGATAAGTACAACGTTGTAATTGCTTAATTTTATATTAGTAAAAGTAACTTTCCATGTGCACACTGCCTCCAAACGTAGGTGGTTTTCCACCGAAGTGGGTTAACATTTCTATTTATTTTGGCTTATTGTTTTACTTTCTGGTTGTTCTAAAATTTGCTGTCACATCGGGTGAGACATCGCTATATAATTTGGTCGAATATCCTTTTTTCAAGAAGTTCAGAGTTTTAAGATGGAGAATGGACTTACTTTGCATATTTATAGGTATGGTTGACCCATGTCGTTCTAAGTAGAAGTTTGGAGTAAAATCGAGATAACCTTCGATCTAACTGTGTCATGGCATTGGCCCATTGGGTATTTTACTAGGTTGAGCATGTTCGCTTCGGCCTAGCCAATTCCTTTTTTTTCATACATTCCAAATATAGTTATTATTATTATTCATTTCCTTTTTTTTTTCATAATTTGTAGTGCTGGGTTTACACCATAATATCAATGTAGTCCGAGTGTTGTATTTGTTGAATATATATATATATATATTCATAAGGATGGTGTAGAAATTTGTACAGCTAAACTGGAAAATAACTTGTATGTGCGGAGACCACCTTAAATTCCCTCCATAACATAAAGATGTTTAAATATGTTGTAACTCAATCTAAACTCAACGAGTTTCTCCAAAAGAAAATGCAAAACTTTGGCACCTTCGATTAGGGCACATCAATCTCAATAGGATTGAGAGATTGATGAAGAATGACCTTCTAAGCGAGTTAGAAGAAAATTCTTTACCAGTGTGCGAATCTTGCCTTGGGGGTAAGATGACTAAAAGACCTTTTACTGGAAAAGGTTATCGAGCCAACGAGCCTCTAGAATTAGTACATTCTGACCTTTGCGGTCCTATGAATGTGCGATCTCGAGGAGGCTATGAGTACTTTATCAGTTTTACTGATGACTACTCTAGATATAGGTATGTTTATCTGATGCAACGAAAGTCTGAATCTTTTGAAAAGTTCAAAGTATTCAAGGCTGAAGTTGAGAATGTTTTGGATAGACGAATTAAAACACTTCGATCAAATCAAGGTGGAGAGTTTTTGGATTCGGGGTTCCAGGACTATTTATTAGAACATGGAATCGTTTCCCAACTCTCAGCGCCAGGTATACCTCAACAGAATGGTGTAGCAGAGAGGAGAAACAGTACCTTGTTGGACATGGTTCGTTCAATGATGAATTACGCTTCCTTACTAGACTCATTTTAGGGTTTTGTAGTGGAGATTGCGGTATACATACTCAATTGTGTTCCTTCAAAGAGTGTTGCGAGAACACCTCTGGAGTTGTGCAACGGGCGTAAAGCTAGTTTACGTCACTTCCACATATGTGGTTGTCCAGCACATGTGCTTGAGATAAATCCCAAGAAGATGGAACCACGATCGAGGTTGTGCCTCTTTATAGGCTACCCCATAGGTACATGAGGGGGTTACTTTTATGATTCGTCCAAAAACAGGGTGCTTGTTTCCACGAATGCTACTTCCTGGAGGAGGATCATATCAAGAAGCACAGTCTACATAGTAAAGTCGTGTTACGTGAGCTTTCCAACAAAACTACTAAAACTTCAACAAGAGTTGTTGAAGGACCTGCTTCATTAGCTAGAGTTGTTGATGATAGTTCATCTGGTAGGTCGGTTCCACCTCAAGAGTTGAGGGAACCTTGACGCAGTGGAAGGGTTATAAACCCGCCTGATCGCTATCTAGGTTTCACGAAAATCCTAGCAGATGGCGACATTGTGGATCTGTTGTCTTATCAAAAGGCAATGGAGGATGTTGACTGGGATGAATGGATTAAAGTCATGAATCTTGAGATGGATTCAATGTACTTCAACTCAGTATGGGATCTTGTAGATCAGCTTAATGGGGTAAGACCTATAGGTTGTAAATGGATCTACAAACACAAATGGGGTGTTGATGGGAAGGTGCAAACCTTCAAAGCTCGACTTGTGGTAAAGGGTTATACTTAGGTGGAGGGAGTTGACTATGAGGAGACTTTCTCACTTGTTACCATGTTAAAGTCGATCCGCATCCTCTTGTCCATTGTCGCTTATTATAATTATGAGATCTGACAAATGGATGTCAAGATTGATTTTCTGAATGGTAATCTTGACGAGACCATTTACATGGTGCAACCCGAAGGATGCATTGCCCTAGGTTAAAAGCAAAAAGTTTGCAAACTGAATCGGTCCATTTATGGACTGAAACAGGCGTCTCGATCTTGGAATATTCGATTTGATACTACGATCAAATCGTATGGCTTTAACCAAAATGTTGATGAACCTTGTGTTTACGAGAAGATTGTCAACAGTTCAATAGTTTTCTTAGTGTTGTATGTAGACGATATACTACTCATTGGGATTGATGTAGGTCTATTGACCACAGTTAAGAACTGGCTAGCAACCCAATTCCAAATGAAATATTTGGGAGAGGCTCAGTTTGTTTTGGGTATGCAAATCTTTTGGAATCGTAAGAACAAAGTGCTAGCGCTGTCTCAAGCATCTTATATTGACAAGATCTTGCTCAAGTACTTGATGCAGGACTCCAAAAGGGGCCGACTACCATTTAGGCATGGAGTCCCTTTATCTAAGGACATGTGTCCTAAGACGCCTCGAGAGGTTGAGAAGATGAATGGGTCCCATATGCATATGTCATTGGCAGTTTGATGTATGTGATGCTCTGTACTAGGCCAGACATCTGCTATGCTGTGGGAATTGTTAGTAGGTATTAGTCTAACCCAGGCCAGGGTCACTAGACTACAGTTAAGAACATCCTCAAGTATCATCGAAGAACGAGGGACTACATGCTCATGTATGGGTCTAGGGATTTAATCCTTACTGGATACATGGATTTCAACTTTTAGACTGATAAGGACTCTCGAAAGTCCACTTCAGGGTCAGTTTTTACTCTTAACAGAGGAGTTGTAGTGTGGCGGAGCACTAAGTAGGGGTGCATCACCGACTCCACGATGGAGGCAGAGTACGTAGCAGCTTGTGAAGCTGCTAAGGAGGTCGTCTGGCTAAAAAAATTCTTGAAAGAGCTAGAAGTTTTTCCAGATATGTCTAGGTCTATCACCCTCTATTGTGACAATAGTGGTACTGTGGCGAACTCCAAGGAGCCCAGGAGTCACAAGCGTGACAAACATATAGAACGGAAATATCATCTGATCAGCGAGATAGTGCATTGAGGAGACATGATCGTCACGAAGATTGCCTCGGAGCACAACGTTGTTGACCCGTTTACAATGGCTACAGTGTTTGAAGGTCGCCTTCAGAGCATGAGTCTACGGGACCGCCTGTGGCTGGACTAAGGCAAGTGGGAGATTTTATTGAACTGGGTTATTATGCCCAAGCTTATTGTTTTGTACTTGTTTTTGTACACCCCACTTCGCAGGAAAAATAGGAGATTGTTGAGGTTGATGCCTTAAAGTCTTGTGTTCTGTAGTTTGTAAATAGTTTGTACGACGATTGTGATGTATAATATATGATATTTACTTCACTTCTTAACTTTGCATATTTGGATGTTTTATTTACTTTACCACAAACCAATAAACTTAAAATCCCTAGTTGTCTTTATGTAATTTAAGCATGTATGTGGTGACATACAAGTGGATCATGTCTTAAGTGATAACCAAAATGGTCTGTAGTATATGGGTACAGGAGGGAAACTTTATCCTGGTAACGCTACGGATGCGACCCACTTTGTGGAATAGTTACAAGTGTTGTGACTTATCATAGATGGTCTGATCCTGATCATTCATGTAGGGGACATGCGAGCGGGAGCATTCTATACAAAGAGTTTGTACAAGATCTGACCATAAAATGTTAACGTCTCGTCATATAACCCCATTCATGACAAAGACTTCACTCCACTAGGATGGCCATAGGTATCATGACCTCAATCCTGAGTGAGTTGGGAACTCCTGCTATTGAGGGTGGTCATTTGATTTATTTGGGTGCGAGTGGCCAGAGTGCCACTCAAACCTACCACTTTGGGGATTCATCTAATTTGGGAGCTGGAAATTTAGCTACACAAGATGGAGTTCACTCCTTTCCCGAAGCAAGGGTAAGTAGATAGATTGCTCCCTTAAGGGTTGATCCCGATGCTTGAACAATGTAGTGCCACACATCTTCTCATGGCACGAGAGGTGTTCACACATAGTAGGACTATTTTATATTGTTCATTAGAGGGATCAGTGGTACTTAAAGAGTAAGATGTAACTATAGGGGCGACACGGTAAATTGGCCCAATTATACTTATGAGCATCTGTGAAGGGTCATCGTATTGATGATTGGTTATATTCGATGGACATAGAAATATATCTATAGTAAGAAGAGTTCAGCTGTCGGTCTTTAGTGAAATGTCTGGCAGTTAACAGATGGTGGATACCATGGCTAAAGAGTTTAGTCAGTTATTCACGTACCGTTAGAGTTTCGAGCCATAGGTTCATAAGGTCCCCTTAGTAGCTTGAATATAAGTTGAGAATCAGTTTTTGGGTCAATTTGAAATGTTCAAATTGACAAGAGGGAGTTCAAATATATATGATATAATTGACTTTATGTATGAGATATATTAATTTGGAGAAAATTAGATATAAATATGATTTATATCTAGTGGAGGAAAAATACTATGAATAATATATGATATTAAACCATAGGTTATGAATATAATGTGATTATATTTATTATTTATTAATTGGATAGTTATGGGATAATTAGTCGGTGTCTCTTCTGTTTTCGTAACTGATGAGTAAGATGAAGAATCGTTTTGAGACGCTTAAATAGCTCACGGTGTGTTGCGATTCTAGAAGGTCATTGCTTAGTAAATCGAAGCTTATACGATAGTGTTGGTTACTGAACGATCGCTTACACCCGTGCACACTACTTAGTAAACGATCACTTATCTTTTACTAAGCAATCGTTTAGCGCCTGAGCTTTACTAAACGATCGTATAGAAAATCACTTAGCTTTTCCTACACGATCGTATACTTCACCTGAACGATCAAGCATTTTATCTATACGATAGACGAGTCTTTCTCCCATTTATTTGATCATTGTATATGATCTCTTTTCCCCCTCCCCTCTACCAAATCCGAACAGAGCCCACTTTTTGGATTCTCACTCCAAGAATACTGAGGATTCCAAATGGTGGTGTTGTCCCTTTTCTTCAATTATCCCAAATCTAATAAACATAAGATATGAGCGATTCTACTGTGGAAAAACTTCCTCAATGTGAGGAGTAAAAAATCACGGATCAAAGTCAATCTCCACCATAATCAATAATGGATATAACAAGTTCTCTCTAGTCACAACTAGAACCATACACAATATATATCTCAAGATGAATAATCTCGACAACAAATGACAACAATAAAGAAGAAGAATTTAGAAAGGTCTAACTTAAACCGACAGACAATACCCACTGTATCTGACCATAGGTTGCTCCAAACAAAATCTCCATCAAAATTGAAGATCCTCATGTCAAGAACGTCCTGTAAAAATTTCAACTCAATCGAACCACGAATCGACCCACAACAAGCTGAAAAACTTTACTATTAAGAAAACAAATTTCTTTCTTTATTGGGTAATATTGATGCGCCCATCTTTGTGCATCCCTTTCCACCATTCACATAAAAAAAATATTAAAATATTCTAAAAAAGAAAATGCAAAATTTGCCACGTTGCAAGTTATAATTAAACAATATGGTGGGATGCATAAGGATAGGTGCTACTTGGAATGCCCCTAAGTATTTTCCTTCTTTATTTTTTAATCGCTCTTTTTGTAACTCAAACTTTTTCCTTGGTATGCATGTGATACTCAACTGGCTGCTGATGCAAAATTTAATAAAAGGGAAATTGGAGAAAATAGCAAAATCGGGGGTGCTTATTGATTTTTATTAAAAAAAAATAAAAAATTATTTTTAGCAGAAGCATGTCGCACACATGACATATATTTTTTAATCCCCAAATTACCCCTGGTATTGTCGATTAACAATTTTTTCAATACTGTGTAATTATTATACCGTATATAAATTATCAATAGAAATACAGTGTAAATAGAATCGTCTGTTATGAGACCGTGTATCAATTCTCAATAGAAGTATGGTGTAAATGTAATCGTCGATTATGAGACTTCAACTAACGAATTCAAGAGATTAAGATGTCAAATTTTTATCCCAATTTAAAAGTTGAATGGACGATTTCATATATGTTTTGATTTCATTTAATCACTTTTTGAAAATATTCAAAATGAATCAATTTTTAATTTCTTTATCATCATTCTTATTTTAATTTATAATATATCTTTATATTTTACATTGTTTTATTCATTTTTTATTATTTTAAATTTGGATTAATTTTTTTTTAACTTGATTAGAATTTTACTAAATATTTTATACATATTATTATTTAACAAACGGTGTACTTCATTTAAATTCTATAATTTTTTTTGTATTTTTAATCACATTTTATTCATTATCATCTTATTATATTATTATACCATTAATTTGTCTTTTTGACAAATAAATAAGTATTCATTTTGCAATTTTGTTGTTTATGCCTCTACCACGAGTTAGACTTCTCTTGTAGTTTTGTGGTTAATGGAGTTATAAATACAATATAGTTGTTGAATAACTGAAAATGGAATAATGAATACAATCTAATTATAAATAAACGAACTCCCTTCCTAATTTTTCTCAACCACATTATATTTGAATTTATATTTTATTATGAAATTAGATTTTATCTAACTACTTATCGAATTAATCATAGTAAACAAAAACTTTTTTATTTTTCTCTCTAATTTATATTTGAAGTTATCTTTTATTATCAAATTCGACTTTATCTAACTTTTGATTTGTTTAAATATTTTTTACAAATTCAACTCTATCTGAATATTTTTTTTCAATATTTTATACATATTATTATCATATAAATTTGATTTTTTTCATATTTGTTATGTTTTCAATTTTTCATATAGAAACATGTAAAAATGACTTGTTGTACTTAAAAAGAAACATATAAATGAGAATTAAACTTTAAATATTTGAAACATGTGCGTATACTAATATATATATATATATATATGTGTGTGTGTATATGTATATTGTTCAATTTATTATTATTATTATAATAATAAAAATAAGATAACAATAAACCCTAAATCTCATATTCTTCATCTTTCTCACTTAACCGCCTCCCAAGATCTCTTTCTCCTTCTCAATCTCATGTTTGCTGTCGTTGGTCTAGCAACCGTTTCTTGAATTCCATCATCCTGACTAGCTTTTGACGACCACCCTTGTTAGGCTGCCTAACTTTTTCCCTCTCACATATGTTTCCTACTTTTGTTTCTACGTTGAACATTGTTATCAACATTAACGTTCTGTGATTGATAGTGTTTAAAGTTGGCTTTCAAGATCCTATGAGCAAAATGGTTACATAGAATAAAGACAAAAAAACTCCCTACAACTGGTTTGGTGTCAAACGCAATCATATTTCCAATAGTCACATCGTCCTAAAATTGTAATTCCTTCGAATAATCACGTGCTAACAACTTCACTAGTACAATTAACTTTGCTCTTTCTCACCTTACAAGTCATTCGTTCTATAGGCAATTGGAAGCATTAAGAACCATATTTGGTGTTTTTTAATTTTTGCTTCTGGAATGTGTATTTGTGATTCTAGAATGTTAAGGTAGAGTATATTTGTGGTATTCGATTTACTTTTGAACTAGTGTATCTTTGCATTCTCGTTTGTACTTAATTTTGTTATGTTTTGGGTAGTTTTGTCATTTACGAATTAATATTTTCTATTATATAAATTCGTTTTGTTATTTTTATAATTTTGAAACTTTTATACCATATTTTCAAATGAAATTTTAAAATTTTCTATTTCTCTTGTCAGTCCTTAATAAAACCTAATTCGACTCTAATGGGCCCCAATTGTGGGCCTCCACAACATTGCGAAATAACCCAACAATAAGGAGTTTCGTCTATCGAGTTAATTTTGCAATGTTCATCACTGAAATTAACACTAATCACAATTTCGCAATTAATCACCCAATCACTGAAATAGACGAACAATCCTATTATTCATCAAAATAGTGAAGCCCGACACCATCCCTCGATCAAAAACTAAAAATCAAAACATGTTTGGCTAAAAACTATACTACCCCCTTATCTAGACTAGAAAGAACGTTCCTATGTAAAAAAAAAAGAGGGTGATAACGTCCCGACATTAAGGATGTGTTTTAAATACATTTTCAAGTATTTAATTTAAAAATTAAGCCATTTGGAAGAAATTTGATTCTTTGGCAACCATTCAAAATAACTTTTCAAGTGTGCTTTAATCGGTTTTTGTTCAAAATATTTAAATAAAAATGAGTTTTTCGAAAAATACTTTTTCCTCATGTCAATTCAAACATGTCCTAAGGATATGCGTTGTAACTTAGTCGAAGTCTGATTCAATGCTCCATAGTCAGGTATTTGGACAAAAACTCAATGCATCGAGATCCAATGTTCTCTCAGCCACCTCTTGGGCTTTTAGTTGTTGCAAAGGTTGTCTTGATGCCTTGGTGGTATTCAGACACCATTGTTTGATTATTTGGATTTCATCTTAACTCATTCATGCCTTAGTTAATATTTGTTTAGGACTAACATGAATAACAAATTTTGAAGTTTCATTTGTAAAAACAGAAAAAAAAAATAGTTTTCAAATTAGAAGAATACCAAAATGAATTTTAGAATTATTAATTAAAAATTAAACAATGACGAAAATATCATCGTGGATTAAAAGAAAATTGACTAACCGAAAAATAAACATTCATCATGTTGAAAAAAAAAAAAGGGATTTATTTGGTATCCAAAAAACCTAGATTCACATTTTTTTCGAAAATGTAAAATCAACTACGGATGATTTGTTTTTTTTAATGTCCAAATTATTCTAAAACATAAACCTTAATTAACCTTCTTAGAAGGATGACATTAAGTTGCAAATAAAAAACCTAATGACAACCTAATGATAAATCGATGACACAAGAACCCCTACAAGAATTTGGATTTTTGCCAATGACAGAAATCGTCAGTGAAAGTTAAAAAATTGTCGGGACAACCTATCTTGACGAAAATTCAACTGTCGGCTGCATCGTTAGGAAAATCTTGTCAGAAAAACCTTCCTCGACCCACAAAAGCCTCGTTTTTGGAAAAAAAATATATTGACGAAATAATGATGGAGGCTTTTGCCAACTAGATACTATCAAGAGAAGTTATTCTCCCAACATTAAGAATAATTTTTCACCGTTGGGAGAAGTTAGTTTCTACCACGGTTCCTTTTGGCTCGGGAGATGACTACTTATCCTAATGCTCAATCTATGATTCGACCGTCGAAAAAAATTATCTTGACCTATTTTAAAGTTACCTTTGCCAACAGTTATCTATTTTAGTATCGAGATAAGGTAAAAAAAAAAAAAATGAAATTACACTTTTTTCTTACCCCTGTACCAACGGGATTATATATTTAGGCATAAAAAATAGCTTTTTTCTTTATTTGCTAAATATTATTTTTTTTTTACAAATGTCATAATGGTTTGTATCTTACAAATATCAAATAAACTAAAATAAAAATTGATAAAATTAATTAGATGTCTACAATATTGAATAATATCCACAAAACATATTTGAATCTTACAAATTTTTCAAATAAATAACTCGATGCCTCATCTATACCGTCGGGATACATACTATCCTCCAACGCCGCAATCTTAGCGTCAGGAGAGGCCAAGGTTTTTCCATTTCTTTTTCCTATAAATTTTAACTTCTTAGTTATATAATAATAAAACCTTTATATTGTATAAAATAAAAAATGTTAAGATCCTTTGAACTAGATATTTTTCATAATAACATAAGTTAGAATGACATACTTTGATCAACAATATTGATCTAATAAGAAGGATTGAGTTTCTCTTTTTTTTTTTTATCTACTTAATGAGGTAAAGAGGAGACCTATTCCTTAGATTTTATTTTTATATAAACACCCCCATCAAAATATTTAATTAAAAAAATTATCTTTTAATTATTTCCTACTTAATTTAAGAACTATCTTTTACTTAATCTATCTAAAAATTAGAGAAAAATAATAGATAATGCACATGGAATTTTGACAAGTCGACGTACAAATTGTTTGCCAAATTTGAAAATATTGCTTAATCCTTAAGTCATTGAGTTTATTTCTTAGCCAATAAGCTCTCTCGGTGTAGTTAATTGAAATTGCGACGGGGAGGGCAGTGCCGTGGGGTGGGGCACAAACATTAATTTTTTGTTTTGCTTTCTGGTGAAGTAATGTGTTTAGTGATTGTGAAACTTAAACTTTTACATATGTATTTTGGAAACAATTACATGTTTAGTTTTTTAATTAAGGTTAAACTATAAGGGACAGTTGTAAATATAGACATTAGATTCAAAGTATTAGTATATATAATATAATATAAAATTTTTTACAAATATAGTCAAATTTAAATAGTCAGTGATAGACCATATTATTGGTAGGAGTTTATCACTGATAGACCATATCGCCGATAGATTTGGTTATATTTGCTTTTTTTTTAAATGATGTTATATATTTGGTTATTATTCCAAAAAATGCTACCAATTGTAATTATCCAAACTATAAGTAATCTATGAACATTTAGGTTTGGGTCAAATAGGTCATGTTATGGGTATTTTTAGATAAAAAAAAAAAACTAATTGACATTAAATAAAATCTGGTGGCAATTGAACAGATATCTAATTTCAAAATGAAATGTTGAAAAATATCTAAACAAAGTTATTATCTCAAAGATGTCTTAACATAAAATAATATATTAAAAATACACGGTAGTTATTTTAAAAAAGTTGACAGATATATCCTTCCTTACAATTAATAGAATTACACAATATTTACATGTAAAAGTTTGATCCAAAATTTTTAAACGGATATAAATAAAGGAATTAGAAAGTAATCTAATAATTGAAAATAACGAAAATGCAGGAAGATTTAGCAAAAACACAGTGTTCGTGCAAATACAATGTCTGCGACTAAAATATAAGCAAAATCGATATGAAAATATCTTTATTCACATTAAAAGAAAGAGTGTATATGCATTGCAACAGAAACTTTATAGAAATAAGGTTCCTTTTCAGATCAGGAACTATAAAGACATCTTTTAATACAAGAAACTGATGCGTTGTGAATATGATGAAATAATGGTGTATATTGCGATGGTGGTGTATGCGTTGTACATGCAAATTTTTCTAGTAAAATTCAAGTATAAATCCTACTAGGTTGCCTGGTAAGCCTAGGGTCAAATATAGGGACTGTGGAGACAATATGCGATGGTAAATTCTGATTCCCTTACGGTAACAATCAAAACAATAAGTTGGTTGGTATGTTTGTTTAAAATATAAATCCTATGTGGCGAAACTGAGAAAAGAGTTAATAACAACGAAAATTACAATAAGTATGTAGGGAATGGGTTGAGAAGAGATTTAGCTAACACTTCCTAAGATTGCGTTCAAGTTATACGATCATGTTACACACATACAACAATGGGTCATCTCTCAATGCAAATGCCATAGCTCCTAATTTTAGGACGCATGCGATGTATACGATGATGTCTATAAGACTTATGTGGCGAAATTGATGATGAATGACACACACATACACAAGGCGACCGCATACTATTATATCCTATTTCTTGGGCGCATGCGATGCATGTTAACAAACAGAACTTATCTCTAAGTTTCTATCTCTTGCTTATGCAGTTCTAATCTGACTTTCTCAAGCCAAGATTCTAATCTAACTCAATCAAGTCTAGGTTCTTTCTTTAGACCACTCCCTCAAGTACCTCTAAAGGGGTGATGACGCATACATAAGACAAGATAATTGCATAAAATGAAGATCTTAGGTCATGCTAGCTAAGTGCTTCTCAACCCATTTGGAGGTTTAGTTACTCATGCTTAATGTAAAGAGAGTGAATAGATGTAGAAATGCAAATTCCATTTTATAAATAAAATTAGAATATAGAATGACAATGGAAAGTATGGATAGTAAGCCTTGTAGCAATGTCTTGCTTCCCAAGGCTTTTACACTGTGTTTTTTCTATTCTGCCCAAAAGAATGTTCTTGCTTTCGCAAGAGTAGGAACTCTCTCCGTTTCCAACGCTTCCTGACACTCTCTCAAGCTAACCAAGAACGATCTTTCGATGTCTTCTTTCTTCACTCGCCTCCGCTTTCTAAGTATAGAAATTACAGACTACGACTATCTATTATCTCTATGTATGGCGAAAAAGAACTCCAAAATTATGAACTGCTGAACTCCTTTTAATGAAGGTGGTCTTTGGTATTTATAGAGCTTCATGGTGAAGGGATTTTCTCTCAAATGATTGCAATAATGGGATTGTCATTAAATCTCTATCTGATGCACCGATTAATGGTCATCGAAAAGTTGAGTGTACTTGCTACAATGTGTCGTTAACGGCTTGTCAACTAAATTTGGATTCGACCGTCATAAGCTTTCTGTCCCATCATGATCTATTAAGCTTTCACCTTGATGCGCTGTCTCTATGCGGCCACCTTCTTGAGTAGATTTTCATGAACGCATACGATTGCATAGCTTTGCGGTCGCAATCTTTTAATGCGCTCGGACGTTGAATTCCTTGTATCACAATTCTGCCTTGCACCAACGTATCTTCCTTCACAAAGTACGCAAATTAGTTACTTTAAAGCGATGGGCGCATGCAAACGCAATGTTCTCAACTTAATGCTTTTGGACACGATTTTACATATTTTTACCGTCACAATCCTACATTTTTTTATATCTTTGCGGTGTAAGAACGTGCATTTCCACTCGTTATCACACTCCCAAATTTAAAACAATGCTTATCCTCAAGCATAAACTAAATATTTTCTCTAGAGAGTTAGTCGTCTTTTCCTTTCCGAGATTTCTTGAGGTGCCTTATTCAAATCCTATGAACCAAAATCTCCTTAATTCCTATTCTGGTCTTTTCTTAAAATATTTCTAAAATTTAGGGATCGCAAGTTTAACCATAAAAAAGACTTTACTTGTTTCCAGGGCATCGCATGATTTATTTCAAAAAACTTTTTTCAACTGGGGTGTTTTCAAATGATTTTTATCCTTGCGTAGTTTAGATATCCTTTCTATGGCCTTGCACTAATCCAAGTGCCTAGCCTTAGTTTTGACTTGCCCCCACGAGTGTCATGCGAGCATCCAACTACGAGCAAGGCGCTCTTTCTCAGTCTAAACTCATGCCCATTTGGCAGCGGAGTTGTGATCATTTTATTTGTGCGTTGATCACGATTCCTTCCTTCGTTTTGGCTTGTCCCCACGGATGTCATACGGATATCAAACTATGAGTAGGATCCGATTGCAACGTTATGATATATATATATATATATATATATATATATATATATTAGATGGTTAAAAGTAGCAAGGTTGAAAATAAATACCGCACCCCCAAATTTAAACGCAACAATGTCCTCATTGCTGAAATACTGAAAGAATTCATGCAATGCTCTTAGGAGGTTTCATAAAAGAGTTTGAACGAAAGTTGGTGGACTACTAACTTTTAGAAATATTTCAGGAATTGGCTGTCCTAAAATTAAGTTGATTATAATACATGTGATGAGAAATAGAGGCATGCGTTTTCATCATTGAAATCATAATTGGTATGGAAAACATTGCGGTGACTAACTAAAGTAGTCAATATTTAATTATTGCGCCACTAAAGAGGATCCGATGATAAAAGTATCAAAGTTAAAAATGAGATGCAAGAATGCAGAATTTGGAATAAGCAAAGTCAAGGAAAGATACAACCCCCAAATTTGCTCTGTTGCCTGCATCATTTGTGATCGCATCCTTCTTTGCGCCGAGTCGATTTATTCGATTGTGATGACTGAACGACTTAGCCGAGTCTTTCAATTATCGTGTAGCTCCACCGCAATCGTTCACCATGATCGTTGCAAAAAATATTGAGAGGGTAAAAAATATAAACGACGGAGTTAACAAAATTTTTCTCGTTTTCTTTTTTTTTTTTTTGTTTTTTGTTTTTTTTTTTTAATGCAAGGAGTAAAAAGGATATAGAAATGATAGGTATAAAGAGGTAGATTGAGTTCATGAACTGAAGATTTCAAAGGATACTTTCAAAAATATTGCATCCCTGATGAATTTGAATCGCATGATTGTGCAGGGACTACCCACTTCTTCTTTAGTCGAAATTCCTCAGGTCCACGGAGGTTTTCTCATGATGCAAGTCTTCTCCGTGATATCTTTTGACTCTTTGCCCATTGACTTTGAATGCGTTGGTCCCGTCCTCATTGGATAGCTGAACCACACCATGGAGAATACCTCTTTGATTACGAATGGACCAGACCATCTTGATTTGAATTTTCCAAAAAAAAAGTCATAGCCAAGAACTGTATAACAAGACCCTTTGTCCGACTTGGAGATTATTCTCGCATAGTTGTTTGTCATGCCAACGTTTTGCGCACTCTTTGTAGATTTTGACATTCTCATATGCTTGAGTTCTCCATTCATCAAGCTCGACCAACTGAAGTTTCCTTGCCTCCCCTGCGACCTTTAAATCAAAATTGAGCTTTTTCACTGCCCACATTGCTTTATTCTCTAACTGAAGTGATAAGTGGCATGCCTTTTAGAACACCAACGCATACGGGGACATGCCTAAGGTGTCTTATAGCTAGTCCTGTATGCCCACAAGGCATCGTCCAGCTTCATTGCCCAATCTTTGCGTGAAGGCTTCACCATCTTTTCTAATATTAGCTTGATTTCCCTATTGGACACTTCAACTTGACAATTTGTTTGTGGATGGTATGCAGTGGCTACCTTATGGTGGATATTATACTTGAGCAGCAATTTGTTGATGATGTTATTAACAAAGTGAGAGCCTTCATCACTTATTATAGCACGTGGAGTGCCAAAACGAGTGAAAATATTTTTCCTCAAGAACTTGGAGACTACTGCCGCATAACTTGCAACGTGCGATACCGCTTCTACCCATTTGGAAATGTAGTCGATGGCTAATAGAATGTATTTGTGACCATTTAATGGTGGCAATGGTCCCATGAAGTCTATGCCCTAGATGTCGAAGAGTTCCAATTCTAAAATGATATTCATGGGCATCGCATTTTTCCATGAAATGTTTCCCGTGCGTTGACACCGATCGCATTTCATTGAATAGTCTCTTACGTCCTTGAATAAAGTTGGCAAAAAATATCCACTTTGTAACATTTTTGTTGTTGTGCGTTAGCCTCCAAAGTGTCCACCATATTGGGAGTCATGGCATTGCGATAGTATGCATTGGTGAGTAGTGTCTGGTATGCATAGGCGCAAAATCTCATTTGATCCCCTCTTATAAAGATTTGGCTCATCCCAATAATATGATTTACATTCATGTCTGAGCCGCCTCTTTTGGTGGGTTGTGTAGTTCTCAGAAAACTGTTCACAAACCAGGAAATTGACCATGTCTGCATACCATGGTAACTCGTCAATTTTAAACAGCTACTCATCTGGGAAAGTTGCATTCACCTCCGACTTTATGATCTTGATAAATGGTCCGCACCTGGTTCTCCATCCCCTTGCGATCAATGATTTCCATGTTGAATTCTTGAAGGAGGAGAACCCATCGAATCAACCTCGGCTTTGCTTCTTTCTTTGTCATTAAATACTTGATTGTCGAATGGTCAGGTGAACGATCGCTTTGGATCCCAGTAGGTAAGCTCTAAATTTCTCCAACGCAAAAATCACTGCAAGCAGTTCTTTTTTTGTGGTAGTGTAATTTGTTTAGGCAAGGTTCAAGGTTCTACTCGCATATGCGATAGGGTGTAGCATTGTTTTCTTCTTTTGCAGTAGCACTGTCCCCATCGCATAACCGCTTACGTCGCATATTAGTTCAAAGAGCTGTATCTAGTCCGGTGCGATCAATACAGGTGTGCTTATTAATGCGTTCTTCAGTATTTTGAATGCGTTGAGGCATTGTTCATCAATGTCAAACGTTCTTTCTGCCTCCAGCAACGCACTCAATGGTTGCACAATATTTGAAAAGTCCTTCATAAAACGTCGATAAAAGCCTGCATGCCCCAAGAAGCTCCTAACAGCTTTCACATTTGCTGGAGGTGGGAGCTTTTCAATCGCCTTAATCTTCGCCTTATCCACCTCCAGCCCATCCTTGGAGATTTTGTGCCCGAGCACAATACCTTCATTCACCATGAAGTGGCACTTCTCTCAGTTCAGCACAAGGTTCGTCTTTCCACATCTCCTCAATATCTTCTCTACATTATTGAGACAGACTTCTTATGTTTGCCCGTACATCGAGAAGTCGTCCATGAAAATTTCTACTGAGTCTTCAAGATACTCAGAAATGATGGCCATCATACACCTCTGAAATGTGCTCGGCGCATTGCATAAGCCGAACGACATGCGTCGAAATGCAAATGTTCCATAGGGGCAGGTGAATGTGGTTTTCTCTTGATTTTTAGGAGCAATCATGATTTGGTTGTAGCCTGCATATCCATCCAAAAAGCAGTAGTAATCATTTCCTGCTAGGCGGTCTAGCATCTGGTCAATAAAAGGCAAGGGAAAATGATCCTTCTTCGTTGCCGCATTCAGTTTGCGGTAGTCCATGTAGATCCGCCAGCCAGTGATGGTCCTCATCGGTATTAATTCATTATTTGCATTTGGGACTACCGTCATCCCTCCTTTCTTTGGCATACATTGCATGGGGCTGACTCACGTGATATCGGTGATTAGATAAATAATGCCTGTGTCCAACCATTTGATTATCTCCTTCTTCACGTCCTCCTTCATCGCAAGGTTTAGTCTACGTTGATGTTCGATTGATCCTTTTTTATTCTCCTCGAGACGTATCCTGTGCATAAAATATGCGGGGTTGATTCCTTTAATGTCTGCTAGCGTCTAGCCTATTGCTTTTATGTACTTTTTCAGGATGCTCAGCAGTGCATGCTCTTGATCTTCTTGAAGTGCAGAGGAAATTATTACTGGTAGTGTTTCATTTTTCCCCAGAAAAGCATACTTTAGATGATTTGGCAAGGTTTTTAATTCTACTGCAGGTGGTTGTTCCAAGGATGGTTTTTATGCTTTTCTCTCTTTATCCATCGTTAGTCTTTCTTCTTTGGTTGTTGTTTCTATGATCGCATTGTAGATTACTATGGATGTGGTCGCATCCTCTCTTTTATCTTCATCTTCAGAATTTTCTTCTTCATACAAACTAGGTTCATTGTCGAAATCTGTGAGGTCTTCTTCTTTCGAATACTTCATGGCTCTGATAATATCAACCCTGATCTTTTTTCCGTTCACGCTCAGTGTGATCTCTCTTTTGTACACATCAATCTAAGCGCGACCAGTGGAGAAAAATGGTCATCCTAGAATGATGGGTACATCCTTGTCCGCTTCATAATCAAGAATGATGAAGTCTGTCGGTAAGATAAATTTGTCAATCGGGACCAGGACATCCTTCACCTTCCCTTCTAGATGAACAAAGGACCTGTTAGTTAGCTGGAGAGTCACCGTTGTGGGCGCCAGCTGCCCTACATTCAGCTGCTTAAAAATTGAAAGGGGCATTAAGTTGATGTTGGCCTTGAGATCGTAAAGCGCTTAACTTATATATAACCCTCCAATTAAGCAGGGTATTGCAAAACTTTCGGGGTCGCCCATTTTCAGTGGAATTATGGTTTTTGAACTTTGTGTTAATGCACCTTTGCGAATTTACCTGTGCTTCTTTTCTTCATCACCATATCCTTTAGAAACTTCACATACTTTGGCATTTGTTCAATCACTTTAGTGAAAGGGATGTTGGTATGTAACTATTTTAGCATATCCATGAAGCGATGATATTGCACTTTATCATTTTTCTTCTTCTTAAGTCTCTGGGGAAAGGTGGTAGCCATATTTTCACGGTTTCTTGCTCAATCGGCTTAGAAGTGGACGCAATATCTGGTTCCATTGTTCCTGTTCTTCTGGTTCTTCTTGAATCAACGGGGTCTGTGGTTCCGTCGCAACTGGGGAAATCCTACTTGGCTTCTTCTTCTCCTCTACCACTATCTTTCCACTTCGCAACGTCACAACTTGGCATTGCTTCTTTCCCGTACTCCCTGGATGGCATGGGAGTTCAATAGAACTCGACAATTCCCTTTGCTGTCTACTTTTGAGCTCGCGTGCAATCTGTCCTATTTGAATTTCAAGATTGAAGATTGACGTCGCTTAATTCTAGAGTATTGTTTTGTTCTTCAGTAAGCTCTCCAGAGATGAAAATTGCGGCGCCTTCGAACTACTAGCTTGATTTTGTGATTGATCGTTTGCTCGCGGGAAAAATCCTGGCGGCCCTTCTTTTTGCACCATTGATTGAAAATTTTGTTGTTCATTTTTCCATGCAAAGTTAGGGTGGTTTCTCCACCCGGGGTTGTAAGTATTGGATAAAGGGTTATTCTTCATGAAATAAACAGACTATGGGTTCCTCGGACACTCTTCCATTGGATGGCTTTCTCCACAAGTGGCACAACTTGAGCTCGTTTGATCGATTGTGTTGACTTGCCCCCTATGCGTTGCTAGGCTGCTGATTTTGATTCCTTGTATTTAATTCATCATCGCATTCATTGGTTTTGCAGAGGTGCGATGGCCTATTATTTGCGTCACTATCTTTAATTCTCAGTCGTTGATCGCTTTCTCTTCAGTCTTGATGATTGTTTGAAATGTGATCAAGTATATTCTTAGCCTCGTCGTAAGTGTTGTCATCGTTGTAGAGGTGCGATGACCTATTAGCTGCTGCCACATTGGCAGCCGTCTGTGATGCAGGGTTCAATTCATGATAGAAAATTTCCATTTGGAGACAATCGGGTAAGTCATTGTGTGGACAATCTCGCACCAGTCTTTTAAACCTAGCCCAGGCATCACTGAGCGATTCATCAATATCTTGTTCAAAATTAGTGATAAACTTCCTCCTTCTTGTGTTTTCTATCGGGGGGGAAGTTCTTCTTCATGAACTTCTTAACTACTTGTTACCACGATTGATCTCCCCTGGTTTGAGAGAATAAGCCCATTTTTGTGCTTGATCACACAGCAAAAAAGGGAACAGTGTTAGTCGAATCTCGTCTGCGGAGATGTTTGGGAACACAAATGTATTGCAGATTTCAATAAAACACTGAAGGTGGGTGTGCGGATCCTCTCGTACCTTGATCCGTCTAGGCCGGGCCTCATGATTCCTGGTGAGAAATCATAAAGGTTGGGCGACCCATAGTATTGGATGGGGTTTGCCATGATATTATCTGCATTTCCTGCTCTGTCTTCCGGTTGCTCCACCATATTTTGATTTCTTTCTTGTTGATGTCGACGGTTGTTTCTTCTTCTTCTTCTGAAAGTTCTCTCAATCTCTGGGTTGTAGTTGGGCTTTGGAATTTTTCCTTCGCTCATATGACACCCGCTTCTTCCCTTACCAAAGGAGAGGCAGTGCACAGAGATGGAAAGCTACAAAGAAAATAAAAAAGTTAGCGTTAGCACAATATGTGCTGCTGTAGTCCCCGGCAATGGCACCAAAAACTTTTGCGATGGTGGTGTATGCGTTGTACATGCATGTTTTCCTAGTAAAATCCAAGTATAAATCCTACTATGTTGTCTGGTAAGCCCAAGGTCGAACACAGAGACTGTGGAGACAATATGCGACAGTAAATTCTGATTCCCTTGCGGTAACAATCAAAACAATAAGTTGGTTGGTATGTTTGTTTAAAATATAAATCCTATGCGGCCGAATTGAGAAAAGAGTTGATAACATCAAAAGTTACAATAAGTATGCGGGGAACGAGTTGAGAAGGGATTTAGCTAACACTTTCTAAGATTGTGTTCAAGTTATGCGATCATGCTACACACATACAACAACAGGTCATCTGTCAATGCAAATGCTATAGCTCCTAATTTTAGGACGCATGCAATGTATACGATGATGTCTATAGGACTTATGTCTAAGCCTCTATTCTTAACCATGCGATGATGAATGACACACACATACACTAGGCGACCGCATACTATCATATCATATTTCTAGGGTGCATGCGATGCATGTTAGCAAACATATTTTATCTCTAAGTTTCTATCTCTTGCTTATGCGGTTCTAATCTGACTTTCTCAAACCTAGATTCTAATCTAATTCTCTTAAGTCTAGGTTCTTTCTTTAGACCACTCCCTCAAGTATGTCTAAAGGGGTGATGACGTATATATAAGACAAGATAATTGCATAAAATGAAGATCTTAGGTTATGCTAGCTAAGTGCTTCTCAACTCATTCGGAGGTTTAGTTACTCATGCTTAATGTAAAGAGAGTGAACAGATGTAGAGATGCAATTTCCATTTTATAAATAAAATCAAAATATAGAATGACAATGGAAAGTAGGGATAGTGAGTCTGGTAGCAATGTCTTGCTTCCCAAGGCTTTTACACTGTGTTTTTCTCTACTCTTCCCAAAAGAATGTTTTTTCTTTCGTAAGAGTCGACCCTCTCTCCATTCCCAATGCTTCTCAACACTCTCTTGAGCTAACCAGGAATGATCTTTCGACATCTTTTCTCTTCACTTGCCTTCGCTTTCTAAGTTTACAAATTACAGACTACGACTATCTATTATCTCTATGTATATGGCGAAAAAGAACTCCAAAATTATGAACTGCTGAACTTATTTTAACGAAGGTGGTCCTTGGTATTTATAGAGCTTCATGGTGAAGAGCTTTTATCTCAAATGATTGCAATGATGGGATTGTCATTAAATCTCTGTCTGATGCGCCGATTAATGGTCATCGAAAAGTTGAGTGTACTTGCTATCATGTGTCGTTAACGGCTTGTCCACTAAATTCAGATTCGACCATCATCAGCTTTCTGTCCCATCATGATTTATTAAGCTTTCATTTTGATGTGCCATCTCTATGCGACCACCTTCTTGAGCAGATCTTCGCGAACGCATACGATTGCATAGCTTTGTGGTCGCAATCTTTTAATGAGCTCGGACGCTGAATTCCTTGGATTGCAATTCTTCCTTACGCCAACACATCTTCCTACGCAAAATACGTAAACTAGCTGCTTTAATGCAATGGGCACATGCGATCACAATGTTCTCAACTTAATGCTATTGGACACGATTTTACATATTTTTACCGTCACAATCCTACATTTTTTTTTATCTTTGCGATGTAATAACGTGCATTTCTGCCCATTATCAGAAACCTATTCTATAAAGTTAACCGGATGCCTCCTACTGCCACAGCTGAGACGACGTGCCTGGTGCCTACTTGCAACGTCACCTCACCAACCTCCAGTTGTCGGCAGGATCTAATCCCCTGAAAAAAAGAACAAGCATAATTAGTGGCGCCCAAATCAATTATCCAAGTTGAATCATTATTTTCTGCTAAACAAGTTTCTAAGACAAGTAAATCACATTTACCTTTATTTTCCTTGGCTTTAGCCTTGGTTGCCTTCCTTTCCTTCAGATAGCAAGAATAGTTCCTCTTCTAGTGTCCATTCTGGTTGTAGTGGAAACATATTTCTTTTTCAACCGACAGTGGACACTTCCTCTAGGTGACAGGTGGCAGGTTAGCAGGCGCTTTCCCTTTCTCGTTTCCACCCTTCTTCTTCTTCCCCTATGTAACATTTGCCTCACCTCCTTTCTTTTCCTTACTTTTCAACAAGGATTGGTAAGTCTGCAATCATTGAGGAGAGTAGTAAGGGTATATTCCACTTTGTTAAGAAATGAATGTAAGATAATGCTAACTTAACTGCCTTCATCGATTTTAGACTCATTCATCTCCGCCACGTTAAAGTGGACCATCATATTAAGCACGTGTTCATGAACAGAGGTGCCTTCCTCCATTTTGGAGTTGAAGATGTGTTTCAGAGCCTTGTGCTTGAGCTGTCTAGACGGCTCTCCGAACATTCCCTGCAAGGACTCCATGATCTCACGTGCTGAGACCATGGACTCATGTTTCTTGGCCAACACATCACTAAGACTGGCCAAGATATATGCTCGGGCCTTCTCGTTTGCCTGTGTCCATCGCTCGTATGCCCCCCGAACATTTCGAGTAGCGTCTTGAGTTGGAATAGGAGGACAATCCTTCGTAAGGACAAACTTCAGATCCTTGATGATTAGTATCATCATGATCATATGTTTCCAACTCGAATAGTTGTGGCCATTCAGTTTTTCGGTGCTAGGTAAACTAATAGTGGTTGTAGCCATTTTTAAACTATTCTAAAAAACGAATAAACTTTTATAAGTCTTTGTTAAACCACGTTTTATCCAATCAATTTTAGCAAAACAGTTTCCAAGTACCCTAAGTGTTAAAGATTTCTATTTTGCAATGATGCCCTAAAGAGGCAGGACAAACATTACCGGTGGGATGATCAGATGCCCCTTTACTGGGATGAGATATTCTCAACCATTAGGCAGAACCAACTCTTGGAGATGAACCTAACAACCACCATTTATTTAGTCAAGAATGGTTAACCCTTAACAATTTCGCGTAAGTGTGACCCTTGTTTTTGGCACCAGAGTCCCGCCCTAATGAGCCCACCATAGGGAAGAAGCAGATTAAGACAAGAGACTAAGTAACCTTATCCTCTTTCAAGAGATCAAATAAAGAAACTTGCAAAACTGCCATCCTTTAAGGGAACACTTCAAGTGTGCCTCGAGGCGATGCGCAGAAACTTTATTCAATCCAACGAGGGAGATCGTGGAATATGCTGTTGTTAGGGTTGATGCCTTAAAGTCTCATGTCCTGTAGTTTGTAAACAGTTTGTACGAACACTTGTATTGTATAATATATGATATTTACTTCACATCTTGTATTTTTGCTCGGTTGCTTGTTTTATTTGCTTTACCACAAACCAATAAACATAAAATCCCTGGTTATCTGTATGTGACTCAAGTATGTACGTGGTGACATAAAAGTGGATCATGTCTTGAGTGATAACTAAAATGGTCTGTAGTATATGGATATAAGAGGGAAACCTTATCCTGGTAATACTACGGATGTGGCCCGCTTTGTGGAATGATCACAAGTGTTGTGACTTGTCACAGATGGTCTGATTCTGATCATTCGTGTTGGGGACATGCGAGAAGGGGCGTCCTATACAAAGAGTTTGTATAAAACTTGACCACGAAGTGTTAACGTCTCGTTATACAACACCGTTCATGATAGAGACTTCACTTTACTAGGATGACCATAGGTTACATGACCTCAATCCTGAGTGAGTTGGGAACTCCTGCTATTGAGGGCAGTCCTTTGATTCGTATGATTGCGAATGGCCAGGTCGTCGATTCAAACCTACCATTTTGAGGAATCGTCTGATTTGGGAGCTGGGAACTCAGCTACACAAGATGGAATTCACTCCTTCCCCGAGGCAGGGGTAAGTAGATAGATAGCTCCCTTAAGGGCTGACTCTGGAGCTTGTACGATGTGGTGCCACACACCTTCTCTTGGCCCAAGAGGTGTTCACACGTAGTTGGACTATGTTGTATCGTTCATTAGAGGAATCAATGGTACTTACGGAGTGAGATGTAACGAAGAGGCAAAGCGGTAATTTGGCCCAACTGTACTTACGAGCATCTGTGAAGGGTCATCATACTCATGATTGGTTATATCTGATGGACACAGAAATATATTTGTGGTAAGAAGAGTTGAGCTGTTGGTCTTTAGTGGAATGCCTGACAGTTAACGAATGGTGGATCTCGTGGCTAAAGAGTTTAGTCAGCTATTCACGGACCGTTGGAGCTTCGAGCCACAGGTCCATTAGGTCCACTGGGTAGTTGGATAAAGTTGAGAACCAGTATTTGGGTTAATTTGAAATGTTCAAATTGACAAGAGGAAGTTCGATTATATATTATATAATTGGACCGGTTAATTATATATGATATAATTGGCTAAATGTATGAGATACATTATTTTTTAGGAAATTAGATATAAATATGATTTATATCAAGTAGAAGAGAAAATACTATAATAGATATGTGATATCAAACTATAGGTTAAAAATATAATATGATTATATTTATTATTAATTAATTAGTCGGTTATGATAATTAATCCAAAATTCACTTTCAGATGTATTTTAACCGATGAAATAAAATGAAAATAGTTTTCATTATAATCAATCGTCCAAAAGAAAGTGTGAAGTGTGCGTTGGAGAATAGAGAACGATCGCTTAAAGAATTGAGAGCCTATGCGATAGTCGCCTCGCGCCTAAATGATCCTCCTCCTCGCGCCTAAACAATCACACACTTATTCTTACACGATCGCATAGCTTCTCTAAACGATCGTATATCCTTTTCTAAACAATCCTTTAGTAAAACCTATACAATCATGTAGCTTCTCCTAAACGATAAGCATTCTGCTATGCGATAGCGTCTTTTTCCATCCCACTTGCTTATTGCCTACACGATTCGTGTTTCCTCTTTCCTCTACAAAATTTACCAAAGACCATGCTTTGCGTTCTAACTCTGAGAATACCCGGGGCTCTTTTCTGGTGGTGTCATCTCCACGGCATTCGTGTTCACGATTGTTCATGCTACTGCAGTCGACGCTTCCGTTGGGTGTTGGTAGATCGTGTGGAGGTTTTCCGCTGCTTTGAGTGCTGAAGTTTGAAGAACGTCTTTAACTGGTATGGCACTCTTTCCCTTGTTAGTTTGTTATTCATAGTATGCCGATAATTAGTGTTTGTTTGCATAACTGTTTGTTTGAATGTATATTGTTGTATTTTGGTCATTGTGAGATCGAAGCGATCTGAACATGCTCATGGTACTCTTCGGTAAGAGATCCTTCAATTGGTATCAGAGCTAGGTTCTGATACTCCAATTTCATCTGTTGCAATGAAATAACATCTATGTTCTTGATGGGTGCATTTGTACACTAATTTAATGGTTAAATTTGCTGTGGATGTGCGGATTAATGGTTGTTTTCGTGATAATACCTCGGTTTGATTCAAATCCTTTTACAATTGCGATTGTTTGTAAAGGCCCCTGCGTTTTTGGGCATTAATAATCGTTATTGAGTTTGTATTCAAAGTTTGTTTGAAGTTTTGATTCATTCGTCGAAGTTCTGGGCAAGCGTTGTGGTTCTTCAAAGAAGGAGGCAATCTAGGGTTGATCGCATCATGAAGAAGATGTGCTACGCGATCGCTATTGATTGCATCGTAAAGATGACGGAGTACGTGATCGCTGTTGAACGCTTCGGTTAAATGATGGGGTATGCGATTAAGAGTTGATCGTATCGTTTTAACGATCGGGTACGGGTCACTGAGTATCGTGTCGTGTAGATGATGAGACGCTCATAGATCGCTTAACGCACGCTAGACAATCGTTTAGATCAGCAAGCTTCATCGCTTAGTAACTGACTAAACGATTGCTTAGTAATGCAAGGTAAATCGTTTACCTGTCATCGCGCTACATGATTGCATAGACGATCTTTAGGTCAGCAAGTTTCATCGCTTAGTAACTGACTAAACGATCGCTTAGTAACGCAAAGTAAATCGTTTAATTGTCGTCGCGCTACGCGATCGCATAGACGATCAGGCTTCGCAACCTCATCGTCGTCTACGCGATCATTTAATTATGCTCCTATCATCTAGTGCATGCTGAATGATCATCTACCTACTGAAGTTTACTACACGATGAAGACCTCCTAGCGGTTCAAGACCCGGTTCGCCTTTGAACCTGTTTGCTCGATGAAAAATGTAATAGATAGGGTTTTTTCATTTCGATTTTTGTAAAGGCTCATCCCGGTCCATTAATCCTTTATCTATTACATGCGATGTATGTTTTTTATATGTCATATGGTATGCACATATAGTAAATCCCACCTTAGGTTATGCAATGGTCATGCATCATCTCTTTATTGTAATTGTTATAATTTAGAGAAACATGATTTAATTATGTAAGAGCGTGCTTATGCATCATATAATATAAGAGTTATATTTATGCATGCATAAAAAGCATTGACATGCATCATCTTTATATTATAATTGTTATAATATAAGGGTGAATGATAGCATGTTTGCTTGGTTGTTACACGTTATATAAAAGTTATATGTAGTAATGACCGAAAATTGCATGAAGCACGACACATAGGTTACTTTATAAATGTTATAAACGCCTCGTTATGCACAATGATTTTAGTTGTTTGTTTTTAAAAGTTAAAGAGAAATTAGAACTAGAAGGAATAAGAAAGACATGCATGCTCAATTAGGTTTAATTCATGGTTTTAAAGTGTTTAAAACTTGGATCACATAGACCTGAGATCACGGTTCTAATATGATTAGCAACCCTAAGGCTTTAATCTTTTAATCAGTTTAATAGGATTAAATTAGCTAATAAAAGGTTAAATTGTTGCAAATCTATCTATAAGGGACCTTTTATCTAAGGCTGGTTCTGTCTAGGCTGGGGTATTTAAGATGAAGGAAATGTAACATCCCTACTTGGGAACTTATCTAGAAAGGTGAATTAGATAGATTTGAAGCATGTTGGACTATTTGTTCACGGGAAAAATCTTGGTGGCCCTTCTTTTTACTCCATTGGAAGAAATTTTTTTTGTTGAATTTTCCACGCGAAGTTAGGGTGGTTTCTCCACCCAGGGTTGTAAGTATTGGAAAAAGGATTATTATTCATGAAATAAACAGATTGTGGGTTCCTCTGACACTCTTCCATTGGATGGCCTTCTTTGCAAGTGGCACAAGTTGTGCTCATTTGATCGATTGCGTTGACCTGCCCCCTATACGTTCTTGGGTTGCTTATTACGATTCCTTGTATTAAATTCATCATCGCATTCATTTGGTTTTGTAGGGATGCGATGACCCATTACTTGTGTCACTATCTTTAATTCTCGGTCGTTGATCTCTTTCTCTTCAGTCTTCATGATTCTTTGAAATGTGATCAAGTATATTCTTAGCCTCGTCATAAGTTTTATCGAGCAGACCTCTAACTGCTGCTGTATTGGTAGCCGTCTGCGATGCAGGATTCAAACCGTGGTAGAAAATTTCCATCTGTAGATAATCTGGTAAGCCGTTATACAGAAAATCTCGCACCAGTCTTTTAAACCTCGCCCAAGCGTCACTGAGCGATTCGTCGATATCTTGTTCAAAATTAGTAATCAACTTCCTCCTTCTGGCGTTCTCTGTCGAGGGGAAGTACTTCTTCATGAACTTTTCCACTACCTGTTCCCATGATGTAATCTCCCCTGGTTTGAGAGAATAAGCCCATTTCTGTGCTTGGTCACACAACGAAATTGGGAACAACGTTAATCGAACCTCCTCAGCGGAGATTTCAATAAAACTATGGAGCTAGGCATGCGGATGCTCGCCACGCCTACCACCAAACTGTCCGGCAGTTTGAATCATCTGCAGCATCACCAGTTTCATCTTGAACCTCGATCCGTCCAAGGCTAGCCTTATGATTCCTGGTGAGAAATCATAAAGGTTGGCCGACACATAGTCCCGGATGGGCCTATCACGGTCGTTCGCCAAAAGGACGGGGTTCGCCATGATATTATTTGCATTGGGTGTTCTGTCTTCTGGTTGCTCCGCCATGATGGGATTTCTCTCTTGATGTTTTTGGCAGCCGATTCTTCTTCTTCTTCGGAAAGTTCTTTCAATCTTTGGGTCGTAGTTGAGCTCCGGAACTTGTCCTTCGCTCATACGACGCCTGCCTCATCCCTTACCAAAGAAGATGCAGTGCACAGAGATGGAAATTCTGCAAGGAAAATAAAAAAGTTACCGTTAGCACAATATGTACTACCGTAGTCCTCGGCAACGACGCCAAAAACTTGATGCGTTGTGAATATGATGAAATAATGGTGTATATTGTGATGGTGATGTATGCAACGGCGATTTCTTATTCCTACTAGGTTGCCTGGTAAGCCCAGGGTCGAATACAGGGACTACGAAAACATTATGCAATGGCGATTTCTTATTCCTTTGCGGTGACAAATAAAACAATGAATCGGTTGGTATGTTTGTTTAAAATATAAATCCTATGCGGTGGAATTGAGAAAAGAGTTAATAACAACGAAAGTCGCAATGAGTACGTAGGGAACGGGTCGAGAAGGGATTTAGCTAACACTTCCTAAGATTGCGTTCAAGTTATGCGATCATACTACACACATACAACAGCAGGTCATCTCTCAATGCAAATGCTTAGCTTCTAGTTTTAGGACGCATGCGATGTATACGATGATGTCCATAGGACTTACATCTAAGCCTCTATTCTTGTCTATGCGATGATGAATGAAACACATATACACAAGGCAACCGCATACTATCATAACCTATTTCTAGGGTGCATGCGATATATGTTAGCAAACAAAACTTATCTCTAAGTTTCTATCTCTTGCTTATGTGATTCTAATCTGACTTTCTCACGTCTAGATTCTAAACTAGCTCTCTCAAGTCTAGGTTCTTTCTTTAGACCTCTCTCGAGTAGCTCTAAAGGGGTGATGGATGCATACATAAGTCAAGATGATCGCATAAAATAAAGACCTTAGGTCATGCTAGCTAATTTCTTCTCAACCCATTCAGAAGTTTAGTTACTCATGCGTAATGTAAAGAGAGTGAACATATGGATATATGCACTTTCCATTTTATAAATGAACTCAGAATACAGAATACAGAATGACAATAGGAAGTAAGGATAGGAAGCCTGGTAGATATGTCTTGCTTCCTAAGGATAAGAATACAGAAGACCGTGTCTTTCTCTACTCTGCCCACAAGAATATTCTTGCTTTCGCAATAGTCGACCCTCTCTCCATTCTCAATTCGACCGTCATCAGCTTTCTTTCGCATCATGATTTATTAAGCTTTCACCTTGATGCGCCGTCTCTATGCGGCGATCTTCTTGAGCAGATCTTCACGAACGCATATGATCGCATAGCCTTGTGGTCGTAATCTTTTAATGTGCTCAGACGCTGAATTCCTTGGATCGCAATTCTGCCTTGCGCCAACGCATTTTCCTACACAAAATACATAAATTAGCTATTTTAATGCGATGGACGCATGCAATCGCAATGTTCTCAACTTAATACTTTTGGACATAATTTTACATATTTTTACCATCGCAATCCTACATTTTTTTACATCTGTGCATTGTAATAACGTGCATTTCTGCCCGTTATCACATGCATGCAAGTTAAGGACAATCCATTAAAGTGTTTAAATGTGACTACTTGAACTTGTTCATATTTCATAGACAAACGCTGTTTATGAGCAAAATTTAAAAAGGCGACTTAGTTTAAAATCAGTAGTCGGTTTGTCTAGGTTAATGAACCCTAGGTAGAACATTCAGTGGGAGGTGCTTGGGGTATAAGATGCTTCACTTAAACCTTTAACGTTTCTCCTAAATAGTCTACACCATGAGATCTATCCTCGACCTCACGAAACTTTTGGCGTGTCCCCCCAACGGATGGTGTTTGGGTAGGTCAATATCAAGGTGGATGGAGAGAATGTTCACAGTAGGTGGGAGCGGGAAGTGCGATAGCATATCCCTCGTCTCTCTCATTAGGTTAAATAAAGTTTGTACACATCGCCTCGAGGCACCCTAGGAGTGTCCCTCTAAAGGATGGCAGTTTTGCGGGTTTCGTTATTTGATCTCCTGTAAGAGGATAAGGCAACTTAGTCTTTTATCCTAATCTGCTTCTTCCTTTCAGTGGGCTCATTAGGGCGGGACTTTGGCACCAAAAGTAAGTGATTACACTTACGCGAAATAGTTATTGGTTAACGATTCTGGATCGAAAAATGGTGGCTGTTAGGTGTAGTTCGAAGAGTTCGTTCTGCCTAATGGTTAAGAATGTCTTATCCCAATGAAGGGACAACTGATCACCCCACCGGTGGTGTTTGTCCTGCCTCACTAGGGCATCATTGCAAAATAGAAGTCTATAACTTAGGGTACTTGAAATTATTTTGAAAAACTGATTTATTCATATTTTCAACAACATTTTCAAAATGGCAACAACTACATTAGCATTGCTAAGCACAAAAAACTTACTGGCGATAATTTCGCAATATGGAAACACATGATCATGACGATCCTAATCATCGAGGATCTCATGTTCGCTCTCACGGAGGCTTATCCTCCTATTCCAACTCCTAATGCCGCTCAAAATGTTCGCGAGGCATACGAGCGATTGACAAGGGCAAATGAGAAGGCCCAAGCCTACATCTTGGTAAGTCTTTTTGAAGTCTTGGCCAAGAAACATGAGCCTATGGTGTCAGCGCGTGAGATCATGGAGTCCCTGCGGGGGATGTTTGGACAACCGTCTGAACAGCTTATGCATGAGGCTCTTAAATACATATTCAACTCCAAAATGGAAGAAGGCACCTTTGTTCGTGAATATGTGCTAAAAATGATGGTCC
Source organism: Benincasa hispida (assembly GCF_027475165.1). Classification (NCBI taxonomy): domain Eukaryota; kingdom Viridiplantae; phylum Streptophyta; class Magnoliopsida; order Cucurbitales; family Cucurbitaceae; genus Benincasa; species Benincasa hispida. The sequence goes on along the minus strand of NC_143488.1, from coordinate 24,714,507 downwards.
ACTTGAATATGGCAAAGTTGAATGGGTCTACCATCGATGAGGGCTGCCAGGTCAGCATAATCCTGCATTCTTTGTCGGAGAGCTTCCTGCACTTTGTTAGCAATGTGATTCTTAACAATGTGAAATATAACCTTACAACTATCCTCAACAAGTTGCAGACATGCCAATCTTTACTGAAAAGTAAGGAGAGGCAGAAGGGTGAGGCAAATGTTGCTTCATCCTCCAGGACGTTCTATAGAGGTTCGACCTTAGGAACAAAGTCTGCACCTTCTTCTTCTAACTCTGCAATGGAGAAGAAGAAGAAGGGTTGTATGGGAAAAGGGAAGGCACCTGCTAACCCACCGCTTGTCGCCCCAAGTAGGTGTCCATAAGTTGCTAAGAGAAAGTGTTTCCACTGCAACCAAGATGGACATTGGAAGAGGAACTGTCCTTGATATCTGAAAGAGAAGAAAGTAGCCAAGGCCAATAAAGGTAAATATGATTTACTTGTGCTTGAAACTTGTTTAGTAGAGAATGATGATTCTGCTTGGATAATTGATTCAGGCGCCACTAACCATGTTTGTTCTTCTTTTCAGGGGATTAGATCTTGACGACAGCTGAAGGCTGGTGAGATGACGATGCGAGTAGGCACCGGGCGCGTCGTCTCAGCTGTGGCAGTGGGAGGACTCTAGTTAGCTTTACAAAATAGGTTTCTTGTTTTACATAATGTATATATTGTTCCCGAACCAAAGAAGTACCTTATTTCTATAAAGTGTTTATTGCAATGTAAATATACTATCTCGTTTAATGTGGATAAAGCATTTATTCATAAAGATGGTGTTTTTATTTGCACAGCAAATCTAGAATCGAATTTATATGTGCTAAGGTCGTTTGCCATTAATTCCCTCCATAATATTAAATTGTTCAGAATTTCCGTAACTCAATAAAAACGTCGACAAATTTCTCCAAAAGAAAATGCCCAATTTTGGTATCTTCCTTTAAGGCACATCAATCTCAATAGGATTGAGAGATTAGTGAAGAATGGACTTCTAAATTAGTTAGAAGAAAATTATTTATCAGTGTGCGAATCTTTCCTTGAGAGTAAAATGACTAAACGACCTTCTACTGTAAAAGGTTATATAGCCAAGAAGCCTTTAGTACATTCTAACCTTTGTGGTCCTATGAATGTGCGAGCCCGAGGTGGCTATGAGCATTTTATCAGTTTTACTAATGATTACCTCAGGTACGGGTATGTTTATCTTATGCAATGGAAGTCTAAATCCTTTGAAAAGTTCAAAGAGTTCAAGGCTGAAGTTGAAAACGCATTAGATAGATGGATTAAAACACTTAGATCGGATCGAGATGGAGAGTTTTTGGACTCGGCATTCCAGGACTATTTCATAGAACATGGAATTGTTTCCCAACTCTCAGTGTCGAGTACACCTCAACAGAATTGTGTAGCAGAGAGGAGAAATAGGACCTTGTTATACATGGTTCGCTCGACGATGAGTTACGCTTCCTTATCGGACTCGTTTTGGGGTTTTCAGTACAGACTGCGATATATATACTCAACTATGTTCCCTTCAAGAGTGTTGTAAGAACACCTCTCGAGTTGTGGAACGAGCGTAAAGCTAGTTTACGTCACTTCTGCATTTGAGGTTGCCCTGCACATGTGCTTGAGGCTAATCAAAAGAAGTTGGAACCACGGTGGAGGTTATGCCTCTTTGTAGGCTACACCAAAGGTACACAAGGGGGTTATTTTTATGATCCGACGAAAAATAGGGTGTTTGTTTCAACAAACGCTACTTTCTTGGAGGAGGATCATATAAGGGAGCACAGTCCATGAAGCAAAGTCATGTTGCATGAGCTTTCCAATGAAAATACTGAAACTTCAACAAGAGTTGTTGAAGAGCCTGCTACATCAACAAGGGTTGTTAATGGGAGTTCATCCAGTAGGTTGGTTCCACCTCAAGAGTTGAGAGAACCTCAACGTAGTAGGAGGGATGCAAACCCACCCGTTCGCTATCTGGGTTTCACGAAAATCCTTGCTATGGTAGCAGATGGCGACGTTGAGGATCCGATCGTGGAACATACGGTTTGATACTGCGATCAAGTCATATGGCTTTGACCAAAACGTTGATGAACCTTGTTTCTACAAGAAGATCATCAATGCTTCAGTAGTCTTCTTAGTATTGTACATAGACGATATCCTAATCATTAGGAATGATGTAGATCTACTGAATGCAGTTAAGAATAGGCTAGCGACCCAATTCCAAATGAAAGATTTAGGAGAGGCTCAGTTTGTTCTAGGTATATAGATCTTTTGGGATCGTAAGAACAAAGTGCCAGCACTATCTCAGGCATCGTACATTGACAAGTCGCTGCTCAAGTACTCAATGCACTGTTGTTTAGGCATGGAGTCACTTTGTCTAAGGACATGTGTCCTCAGACGCTTCAAGAGGTTGAGGAGATGAGACGGATCAGTCTAACCCAAACCATTTTAATGTTGCTGACCCGTTTACGAAGGCTCTCACAGCTACAGTGTTTGAGGGTCACCTACGAAGCATGGGTCTACAGGATCGCCCACGGTTGGACTAGGGCAAGTGGGAGATTTTCTTGTACTGGGCTTTTATGCCCTAGTTTATTGTTTTGTACTAGTTTATTGTACACCCCACTTCGTTTTAGGACAAGTGGGAGACTATGGAATATGTTGTTGTTAGGGTTGATGCCCTAAAGTCTCGTGTCCTATAGTTTGTAAATAGTTTGTAGGAACACTTGTGTTGTATAATATATAATATTTACTGCACATCTTCTATTTTTGCTCGGTTGCTTGTTTTATTTGCTTTACCACAAATCAATAAACATAAAATCCCTAGTTATCTGTAAGTGACTCAAGCATGTATGTGGTGACATACAAGCGGATCATGTCTTGAGTGATAACCAAAATGGTCTGTAGTATATAGATATAGGAAGGAAACCTTATCCTAGTAACGCTATGGATGCGCCCTGCTTTGTGGAATGGTCACAAGTGTTGTGACTTGTCACAGATGGTCAGATCCTGATCATTCGTGTTGGGGACATGCGAGCGGGGGCGTCTTATACAAAAAGTTTGTATAAGACCTGACCACGAAGTGTTAACGTCTCGTTATATAACACCGTTCATGATAGAGACTTCACTTCACTAGGATGACCATAGGTAACATGATCTCAATCCTGAGTGAGTTGGGAACTTCTTACCATTGAGGGCAGTCCTTTGATTTGTATGGGTACGAGTGGTCAGGTCGCCGATTCAAACCTACCATTTTGAGGATTCGTCTGATTTGGATGCTTGGAACTCAGCTACACAAGATGGAATTCACTCCTTTCTTAAGGCAGGAGTAAGTAGATAGATAGCTCCCTTAAGGGCTAAATCTGGGGCTTGAACGATGTGGTGCCACACACCTTCTCTTGGCTCAAGAGGTGTTCACACGTAGTTGGACTATGTTGTATTGTTCATTAGAGGAATCAATGGTACTTACAGAGTGAGATGTAACGAAGGGGCAAAACGGTAATTTGGCCCAACTGTACTTACGAGCATCTGTGAAGGGTCATCATACTCATGATTGGTTATATCCGATGGACACAGAAATATATTTGTGGTAAGAAGAGTTGAGCTGTTGGTCTTTAGTGGAATGCCTGACAGTTAACGAATGGTGGATCTCGTGGCTAAAGAGTTTAGTCAGCTATTCACGGACCGTTAGAGCTTCGAGCCACAGGTCCATTAGGTCCCCTAGGTAGCTTGGATAAAGTTGAAAACCAGTATTTAGGTTAATTTTAAATGTTCAAATTGACAAGAGGAAGTTCGATTATATATGATATTATTGGACTGGTTAATTATATATGATATAATTGGCTAAATGTATGAGATATATTATTTTGAAAGAAATTAAATGTAAATATGATTTATATCAAGTAGAGGAGAAAATACTATAGTAGATATGTGATATCAAACTATAGGTTAAAAATATAATATTATTATATTTATTATTACTTAATCAGTTGGTTAATTATATGATAATTAATCTAAAATTCACGTTCAAACATGGATTAGTGGGGCAGCGTCGGTTATTTTAACCGATGAATTAAAATAAAAATAGTTTTCATTTTAATTGATCATCCAAAAGAAGGAGTGAAGCGCACGTTAGAGAATAGAGAACGATTGCTTAAAGAATCGAGAGCATATGTGATAGTCGCCTCATGCCTAAACGATCGTCCTCCTCGCGCCTAAACGATCGCATGCTTGTTCTTACACGATCGCATAGCTTCTCTAAACGATCGTATATTGTTTTGCTAAACGATCGTATACCTTTTCCTAAACGATCGTTTAGTAAAACATACACGATCGTGTAGCTTCTCCTAAACGATAAGCATTCTGCTATGCGATAGCGTCTTTTTCCATCACACTTGCTTATCGCCTATACGATCCATATTTCCTCCATATATAACTATAAATTTTATAAAATAAATGAAATAAATTAAAATATACAATTGCATTTATTGACACACTTAGTAAATTATAACAATTAAAAATTACCTAAGGTAGTGTCATGCTTTATGCAATTTCAATTACATTACTAACCATATATAACACTTATATAATAAGGTAATGAAATAATTAATAAAATCCATCCATACATACATTCAACTATATATTATAACACTTATAATATAAACGATGCTTGACTATGTTATTAATGCATGCAAACATATACTATAATACTTATATTATATGATGCATGAACATACTATACAATAAAATCATGCAACCATATATTATAACATTTATAATATAAATGATGCATGAAAGTAAATGCATAACCTAGAGTGAGATTTTATATTATATGACATACATTATGATATTTATATAATAACAAATAGATCATACATTGTATGCATAATTTAAAGCAATTAATGGACCGAGATTTGATACTTAAAAAATTAATTAAACTAATATAAAACTTATATTAATTTAATTAATTAAAAAAATCTAACTATTACATAATAATAGTCAATCAGTTGGAAAACAAGTGAATTGGGTCTTGAACCGCTCGAACTGAATCGCCTAGCTTCCGAACTGCTCAAACTGATCGAATCGCAAGCGAACCAATTGGATCATAAACTAAACCGAGCGAGAATCGGTTTGTTCTTTCCATCTCTGAGCATTGCAACACTATGAAAAGAACAAATTGTTCTTCCGTTATCGCAACATTGCAATACTAGGGCACAATGTTGCAACGCGGCGGTACAGACAATACTATACAACTGCGATCTTCTTCGAAACTCCTTTGATTTTGGCCCCGTCTTCTCTAGAATTCAACCGGAACAACCACGAACGACACAATACAGACCAAATACAGACTTTGTAACAAGAATTATGCCTAAAACACGGGTTCCTACAAATACAATTTACAAAAAAAAAAAAAGCTGTAAAACTAGATCCAATCCCGAAAACATCCATAATTGTAAACAATACATTCTATTCATTCATCAACTATGAATTCAATACGAAATGCAAAAATTTCACCAAGAAACTGTAAATAACATTTTGAAAAATTAGAAAATTTTGGGCCAAAAACCCTACTCTGATACCAATTAAAGGAACCGGTTAAGATTCGTGAGTGGAAGCGAGGATCGATCCCAAAATCCCAATTTTTACAGAATGTTAAATTTTATAGAATAATACAAAAACATTATGCATTAAAAAAAATTACAACATACTAATGAAAATTGAGGAGAAAGATAAGGAGGCTTACCCTTGAAGATCTAATCTTCTCATATGATTTCTCCTCTCCAAAATGGCCACGAACTCGAAACTCTAATTTGGACACCACCACAAAAGCTTCCCTTGTATTCTCTAGGATGAGAATCCATGGAGTTGTGAGCTTTTGGAATTTTGGAAAAGAGGGAAAAATAAAAGTTTCTGAGAGGAAGAGGGGAAGAACTGAGAACTTTTCTCAGAGAAATTCTATATATTTCTCCATCAATCTCTAGAGAGAAGAAGAAGGTGATAACCAACCACCATGCACGCCCCTCACTCTTGCACGTTGTAGAGACAAAAAGTGGAGGGAGTTACTGAAGGATCTCATACCGAGAGTTCCATGAGCGGGCTTAGATCGCTTCGATTTCACAGTGACCGAAACATAAATGATTTACATTCCATACTAACAGTTATGCATATTAAACTCATCAATGGCATGCGTAGAATACAATAAAACATAGAGAAAAGAGGTTCATACCAAAGGAAGACTGTCTTCATATGTGTGAACCCAAAGTAGCGAAAAAATTTCCATCGATCTACCAGCACCCGATCGTACATGAACATGGCCGTGGGGACAACACCACCACAAGGGAATCTCGGGTATCTTCGACGTCAAAAACCCAAAGAGTGGGCTCAGTGAGTTTGGTAGAGGACGACAAGAAGACGTCGTGTAGACAATAAGCGCGGGTGAGAAGAACTCTACTATCATATAGCGGAGACGCTTATCGTATAATAGAGCTACACGATCGTTTAGGAAAAACTGAACAATCGTTTAGGAAAGAGGTATACGATCGTTTGGAGAATGCGTGAACTTGACGATTGTTTAGACGAATGAGCTTCTATCGTATAGGCTCTCGCGATCGCTCTTTCATGGATTCTTTTTGGGCGCGGGCGATTAGAATGCACGACTGAATTATTTCTTCAAATGAAAATGATTTTTAAAACTTTAACCCGCTAGTTACCATAACCTTCGTGGCCCCATCTTCCCACGTCCGAACGTGGATTAATAGGTTAATTATTAAATAATTAATCAATTAATTTAATTAATAAATATAATCATATAATCATATTATATTTATATCCTATAGTTTGATATCATATATCTACTATAGTGTTTTCACTCTACTTGATATAAATCATATTTATATCTAATTTCCTCCAAAATAATGTATCTTATACATTTAGCCAATTATATCATATATAATTAACCAGTCAAATTATATCATATATAATTGAACTTCTTCTTGTCAATTTGAACATTTCAAATTAACCCAAACACTGGTTTTCGACTTTATCCAAGCTACCAAGGTGACCTAATGGACCTGTGGCTCGAAGCTCCAATGGTACATGCATAGTTGAATAAACTCTTTAGCCACAAGATTCACCATCTGTTAACTGTCAGTGATTCTACTAAAGACCAACAACTGAACTCTTCTTACCACAGATATATTTCTGTGTCCATTGGATATAACCAATCATGAGTACAATGACCCTTCACATATGCTCGTAACTACAACTGGGCCAATTTACCGTTTTGCCCCTGTAGTTACATCTCACTCCTTAATTACCACTGATTCCTCTAATGAACAATACAACATAGTCCAACTATATGTGAACACCTCTCAGGCCAAGAGTATGGTGCCACATCGTTCAAGCCCGGGAATTAGCCCTTAAGGGAGCCATCTATCTACTTACCCTTATCTCGGGGAAGGAATGAATTCCATCTTGTGTAGTTGAGCTCCCAGCTTCCAAATTAGACGAATCCCCAAAATGGTAGGTTTGAATCGGCGACTTGGCCACTCGCACCCATACAAATTAAAGGACCGCCCTTAATGGCAGGAGTTCCCAACTCACTCAGGATTGAGGTCATGTTACCTATGGTCATCCTAGTGAAGTGAAGTCTCTGTCATGAACGGTGTTATATAACGAGGCATTAATACTACGTGGTCAGGTCCTATACAAACTCTTTGTATAGGATGCCCCTGCTTGCATGTCCCCAACACGAATGATCAGGATCAGATCATTTGCGGCAAGTCACAACACTTGTGACCATTCCATAAAGCGGGCCGCGTCCATAGCATTACCAGGATAAGGTTTCCCTTCTATATCCATATACTACAGACCATTTTGGTTATCACTCAAGATATGATCCACTTGTATGTCACTATATACATGTTTGAGTAACATACAGATAACCAGAGATTTTATGTTATTGGTTTGTGGTAAAGAAAATAAAACAAATAACCGAGCAAAACAACAAGATGTGAAGTAAATATCATATATTAACAATCACAGGTGTTCGTATATATTGTTTACAAACTACAGGACACGAGACTTTAGGGCATCAACCTGGCTGCCCTCATCGATAGTAGACCCATTCAACTCTGCCACATTGAAGTGGACCATCATGTTCAGCACATGTTCATGAACAGAGGTGCCTTCTTGCATTTTGGAGTTGAATATATATTTAACAGCCTCATCCATAAGCTATTCAGATGGTTGTCCAAACATCCCCGACAGTGACTCCATGATCTCACGGGCCGAGACCATAGGCTCATGCTTCTTGGCAAAGATGTCAGAAAGACTTTCCAAGATATAGGCTCGGGTCTTCTCATTCGCTCTTATCTATCTCTCGTATGCTTCCCGAACATTTCGAGCGGCATTTGGAGCTGGAATAGGAGGACAAGCCTCCGTGAGAGCAAACATGAAATCCTCGATGATTAGGATCGACGTGATCATATGTTTCCATGTTGAGAAATTGTCGCCAGTTAATTTTTCAGCGTTTAACAACGATAAGGTGGCTGTAGCCATTTGAAAAAGTTGCTGAAAATACGAACAAATCTTGATTAGTTTTTTCTAAACCACTTTTAAACCAATTAATTTTGCAAAAAAATTTCAAGTACCCTAAGTTATAGACTTCTATTTTGCAATGATACCCTAGTGAGTCAGGACAAATGCCACCGATGGGGTGATCAGTTGCCCCTTCACTGGGATGAGAAATTCTCAACCATTCGGCAGAACCAATTCTTGGAACTGAACCTAACAGCCACCATTTTTCGGTCCAGAATCGTTAACATTTAACTATTCCGTGTAAGTGTAACCCCTCGTTTTCGGTGCCAGAGTCCCACCCTAATGCGCTTACCGTAGGAAAAAGACAGATTAGGACAAGAGACTAAGTAACCTTATCCTCTTACAGGAGATCAAATAAAGAAACACGTAAAACTGCCATCCTTTAAGGGAACACTCCCAGGGTGCCTCGAAGTGATGCGCAGTAACTTTATTCAACCTAATGAGGGAGACCAAGGGATATGCTATCGTACTTCCCGCTCCTACTTTATATGAACATTCTTTCCATCCACCTTGATATTGACCTACCCAAACACCATCCATTGGGGGGACATGCCAAAGTTGCCGCGAGGCCAAGGATAGATCTCACGGTGTGGACTTTAGGAAAAAAATGAAAGGCTTAAGTGAAACATCTTATGTCCCAAGTACCTCTCACTGAATGTTCTACCTAGGGATTCATTAACCTAAACAATCTGGCTACTGATTTTAGTCTAAGTGGTCTTTTTAAAGCCTGCTCATAAACAACGTTTGTTTATGAAATATAAACAAGTTCAAGTAGTCACATTTAAACACTTTAATGGACTGTCCTTAACTTGCATGCATGCATCAAATCTATCTAATTCACCTTTCTAGGTACGTTCCTTGGTAAGGGCAACGTTTTCGTCAACTTAAATACCCCAGCCTAGACAGAACCTGCCTTAGACAAAAGGTCCCTTATAGATAGATTTGTTACACTTTAACCTTTTATTACCCAATTTAATCCTATTAAACTGATTAAAAGATTAAACCCTTAAGGTTACTAATCATATTAGAACCGTGATCTTAGGTCTATGTGATCCAAGTTTTAAACAACCAAAAAAATATTGTGCATGCATGTCTTTCTTATTTCTTTTAGTTCTAATTTCTCTTTAACTCTTATAAAGAAACAACCAAAAAAATATTGCGCATAACGAGGCGTTTATAACAATTATAAAGTAACCAATATGTTATGCTTCATGCAATGTCCGGTCATTACTATATAACTTTTATATAACACATAATAACCAAGAAAACATGCTATCATTCACCCTTATGCTATAACAATTATAATATAAAGATGATGCATGTCAATTCTTTTTATGCATGCATAAATATAACTCTTATATTATATGATGCATGAGCATGCTCTTATATAATCAAAATCATACTTCTCTAAATTATAACAATTACAATAAAGAGATGATGCATGATCAATGCATAAACTAAGGTGGGATTTACTATATGTGCATACCATATGACATATCAAACATACATCGCATGTATTAAACAAATAGATTAATGGACCGGGATGAGCCTTTAAACAAAAAAGAATTGGAATGAAAAACCCTATCTATTACATTTTTCATCGAGCAAATTGGTTCACAGGCGAATCGGGTCTTGAACCGCCAGGAGGTCTCCATCGTGTAGCAATCTTTAACAGGTAGACGATGAAAAGGCTGCGAAGCCTGATCGTCCATGCGATCGTATAGCGCGACGATAGGTAAACGATTTACCTTAAGTTACTAATCGATCGTTTAGTCAGTTACTAAGCGATGAGCGTGCTTTAAACGATACGCGAGCGTCTGATTGTCTAACTTATGCGTGCAACTTGGTAAACGATTTACCTTATGATGCTAAGCAATCGTTTAGTTAGTTACTAAGCAATGAAGCTTGGTGACCTAAACGATCGTCTAGCTCGCACGCACATTAAACAATACTCAGCGATTGCATGCCCGATCGTCGTCCTGATACCACCAACTCTTGATCGCATACCCCATCGTTCAACTGATGCGTTCATCCACAATCGCTTAGTCCTTCATCTTCACGATGCGATGGACAAGGATCGCATAGAACCTGTTCTGTACGATGCGATCAACCCTAGATCATCTCCTTCCTCGAAGAGCCGCAACCTTTGCATAGAACTTCGACGAACGACTCAAGACTTCAAACACTTTGAATACAAACTCGATTACGATTATATATGCACAAAAACGCAGGGGCCTTTACATACAACCACAAATGTACAAGGAATTAAATAGACCGAGGCAATTCATCTCGAAAATATCCATTAATCCGGCATATCCATAACAATATTAACACTTAAAAACAGTGTAGAAATGCACCCACCATGAATTTAAATGTTATTTCGTTGCAACAAATGAAATCGAAGTATTAGAAACGTGGCTCTGATACCAATTGAAGGATCTCATATCGAGAGTTCCATGAGCGGGCTTAGCTCGCTCCGATTTCACAATGACCGAAAAATAAACGATATACATTCCATACTAACAGTTATGCATATTAAACTCATCAACAGCATGCTCAGAATACAATAAAACATAGGGAAAAGAGGTTCATACCAAAGGAAGACTGTCTCTCATTTATCCAAGCTACCAAGGTAACCTAATGGACCTGTGGCTCGAAGCTCCAACGATACGTGAATAGCCGACTAAACTCTTATTAGCCACGAGATTCACCATCTGTTAACTGTCAGTGATTCTACTAAAGACCAACAGCTGAACTCTTCTTACCACATATATATTTTTGTGTCCATTGGATATAACCAATCATACTTACAATGACCCTTCATAGATGCTCGTAAGTACAGTTGGGCCAATTTATCATTTTGCCCCTGTAGTTACATCTCACTCCTTAAGTACCATTGATTCCTCTAATAAACAATACAACATAGTTCAACTATGTGTGAACACCTCTCGGGCCAAGATAAGGTGTGTGGCGCCACATCGTTCAAGCCCCGGAATCAGCCCTTAAGGGAGCCATCTATCTACTTATCCCTACCTCTGGGAAAGAGTGAATTCCATCTTGTGTAGTTGAGTTCCCAGCTCCCAAGTTAGACGAATCCCCAAAATGGTAGCTTTGAATTGGCGACTTGGCGACTCGCACCCATACAAATTAAAGGACCGCCCTCAATGGCAGTTGTTCCCAACTCACTCAGGATTGAGGTCATGTTACCTATGGTCATCCTAGTGAAGTGAAGTCTCTGTCATGAACGGTGTTATATAACGAGACATTAACACTTCGTGGTCAGGTCTTATACAAACTCTTTGTATAGGACGCCTCCGCTCGCATGTCCCCATCACGAATGATTAGAATCAGATCATCTGTGACAAGTCACAATACTTGTGACCATTCCACAAAGCGGGTCGTGTCCGTAGCATTACTAAGATAAGGTTTCCCTTTTATATCCATATACTACAGACCATTTTGGTTATCACTCAAGACATGATCCACTTGTATGTCACCACATACATGCTTGAGTCATATACAGATAACCAGGGATTTTATGTTTATTGGTTTGTGATAAAGCAAATAAAACAAATAACTGAGCAAAACAACAAGATGTGAAGTAAATATCATATATTAACAACCACAAGTGTTCGTATATACTGTTTACAAACTACAGGACACGAGACTTTAGGACATTAACCCCAACAGTTACAACTCCCTCCCAAAATTAATTTCAAAATAAAATAAAATTTATTTTAATAAAACATTAATATATATTATAACCACTTTATCATATAATATATATTAAACTTTTTGTTATATAATATATAACATATAAACTATAGTTTAATATTGTATCAAATACAATATAACCTATAGTTTTCATTCTCTAATTCATGCATTGTATTTAATATAAATCTTATTTATACTAAATTTAATTATATGAATTCAGTTCACGTACATAATATTTGAATCATATTCAAATATTTATTTCCTCTCAAATAAACTTTATCTTATAATGTATCATATACATTATAGTAATTATATTATATACAATTAAATTAAAACAAAAACACGGAAGCAGAGCTTGATTTCGTCCTAAAAAGATATTTTTGTTTTCAATTGAGATGGGATGATTCCTTAAGTCAAAGAATCATCAATAACATCAAAGTATATTGTTTCTGTGGTGGCAGGAGCAAGATCGGTCAAATCGTCCGCAACACATATAATTAATTCTCTCAATTAATTTGAACAATTCAAATTAATCCAAAATGGATTCTCATTTAATCCTTATTGAGCTACAGAGGGGACCTTATGGACCTGTAGTTTGAAGCTCCAATGGCACTTGAATAATTGATTAAACTCTTTTAATTATATTATTCAACATCCATTAATTGTCGGACATTCCACTAACGAACGATAGCTGAATTCTTCATAATAAAGATATATTTTTGTGTCCATTGGATATAACCAATCAACAGTATAATGATCCTTCACAAATTGCTCGTAAGTACAACTAGGCAAAAATTACTGATTTGCTCCTATAGTTACATTTAACTCCTTAAGTACCACTGATCCCTCTAATGATCAATAAGTCATAGTCTAATTATCACCAAACCCTTCTTAGGTCAGGAGAAGGTGTGGTACCATATTGTTCAAGCCCTGGAATCAGCCCTTAAGAGAGCAATTCATCTACTTACCCCGACCTCATAAAAGGAGTGAATTTCGTTTTGTGTAGCTATGTTTCTAGCTCCCCAATCAGACAAATCCCGAAAATGGTAGGCTAGTTTCAGATCTTATCCATATCTGGAGTTCACTTTGATATTGACCTACCGCACAAACCATCCGAAGGGGGACGCTCCAAAGGCCTCGAGGTCGTGCAAGAAGAACTCACAGTGCAAACCAATGAAAGAGACTATAGGATATGTTGACACACATCCCTCTCCCACTTAACATAAATACTCTCTCCTTTCACCTTTATATTGACCCATGCAAACACCATCCGAATGAGGACACTCTCCAGTCACCTCAAAGCCAAGCATGAGTCTCACGGTGTGAATATTAAGGGAGAAACGTGAGTGAAAAAATTGATGTATCATATACATCTTTTCCTCCCACTAAGTATTTTAACAACCTAGGGTTTAATTTACTTAGGAAAAATACGACTAATTATTTTTACTAAGTGATTGTTTAAGTTTGCCAAAAAGCAACATTTACTTTGGAAAGTTAAACAATTTTGATTAGTATTCGTTAAAAACTTTAACAAATATTAATCAACAATTGCATGCTTGCAGCAAATCTATCTATTTCACCTTTCTAGATAGGTTTCTAGGTAGGGGTACGATGTTTTCGTCATCTTAAGTAACCCAGCCTAGCTAGAACTCACCTTAGACAAAAAGTCGCTTATAAATATATTTGCTACAAATTTAATCTTTTATTGAAATCAATTTAATCCTATTAAACCGATTGAAAAAGATTAATCTAATTTTTAATCTCATTAGAAATTTGTGAACTTGGGTATATCTCAATCATATTTTAAAACAATTTTAAAAAATTATTATAACCTATTGTTTGCATAAAACTCTTAATTAATGATTTTAATTCTAATTTCATTTAGTTATAACGAATATAAATAAATGAAACAATTAAAACATCCATTGCATGCTTGACATACTTCAGTTAATCATAACAATTATAAATTAACCTAAGGTAATGTCATGCATCATGCAATCTCCATTCATTACTAATATATATAACAATTATATCACTAAATAATGAATCATACTATAGCATACTTTCCATACATACATTCAACCATATATTATAACAATTATAATATAAATGATGCATGGAAATGCTATAATGTATGTATATATATACTACAACATTTATACTATAAGATGCATGAGCATGCTTTATAATTTAAATCATGCACATACATATATTATAATACTTATAATATGAAATGATACATGAATATAAATGCACAACCTATGATTGGTTTTAAAAACTATATGACATATAATACAGTTAATGGGCTGGGATAGGATACCTTAAAGGAAAGCTAAAAGGCTAACTATTATAGCATAAGAGTCATCCAGATCAAAACAGGTGAACCAGGGCTTGAACCACTCGAACCGAACCGCCCTTCAACGAACTCTCTGCAGTGATCGTATAGCAAACTTGTTGTGCGATAGCAAATGCTACACGATCGTGTAGCAAAATCTACATGATCTTGTAACATTAGCTACACGATCGTTTAGAAAATGCTACATGTTCGTGCAACTATAGCTATACGATCTTGTATAACTGCTCATCTTCTTCATTGAAGCTTCCTAAGAACAGCACAAGCAACTTAAACAACAAATACAGTTTCTATAACATAATTATGCCCAAAACAAGGGCCTTTACAAACCAAATTTGTAAACGAAATAAAACCTTAAAACTAAGTATTCTATCCCGAAACATCCATCAACAAAACCACATTCATAACCATTCATCGCATGAATTTTAAACAGAATGCAGTAAAACCCACCAACAGTGTAAAAACGATTCAATAAAAAAATGAATTTTGGATCAGAAAACCAGCAACCTAGTTTTGATACCAATTGTAGGAACTCTTTGAGGAGAGAACCTTGAACGGAAGCAAGATTGTCCCAAATCCATTTTTCATTGAATGTAAGTTTTACAGTAAATCAAGAACAAGATATGCATTTACATAAATTATAGCACGCATTAATAAAGAAAAACTTAGGGTTCTAGAAACCTTTACCTTTAATTGAAGACTATTCTTCATGAATCCCTCGAATAAGTCACGAACGGATCTTCTTCTCCAAAAGGGATACCACCAAATAGAGCCTTCGTTATTCTCCTTAAGGATTGAGAACGACAGGAGGTGTGGGCTTTACCTTAGGGTTTTGAAAGAGGAGAGGAGATGGAGAGGAGGAGAGGGAGGAGAAAAACTTTCCTTCTCTTTTCGTTTTTCCAGAGAGAACTATTCTCTCAATGTTTCATGGAGGAAGATCAATGAACACCATCCCTTTCTCTGACATCTCTCATCACATATTTGGCTGAGAGAAATTAGGGGGAGGGAGTTGTAACCCCCCCTCCTCTCTCTTTAATTAATTAATATTAATTTAATAAAATAAAATTAATAATAATTATACATATAATAACAACCTTATTATATGTATATAAACTATATGTTATATCCCATATAACACATAATCTATAGTTACATATTATATAAAATACAATATAACCTATAGATGTATTTTCTCTCAACCAAACATGACATTTAATATAAATCACATTTATAGTAAACTCACTTATATGAATTTCCTTCATATAATTGATTTTTGGATCATATCTAAATATTTACTTCCTCTAAACTTATTTATGATATTTAATATAAATCATATTTATATTAAATTAATTATATGAATCTCATTCATATAATTAGTATCTGAATCATATTCAAATTCCTCTCATATTACCTTATATTATAATGTATCAAATACATTATATTAATTATATCCCAAACATAATTATTTTAATTAATTATATCATATATAATTCCCTCAATTAATTTGAATACTTCAAATTAATCCAAAAATAATTCTCAATTAAATCCCTGTTGAGCTACAGAGGGGACCTTATAGACTCGTATATTGAAGCTCCAGCAATACTTGGATAATTAATTAACTCTTTATTTAAATTACCTACCGTCTGTTCACTGCTAGTCATTCCACTAAAGATCGATAGCGGCACTCTTCGCACTACAGATAAATTTCTGTGTCCATTGGATATAACCAATCAACAGTGCGATGATCCTTCACAAATTGCTTGTAAATACAGTTGGACCAAAATTACCGTTTTGCCCTTGTAGTTACATCTAACTCCTTAAGTACCACTGTTCCCTCTAATGAACAATAAGTCATAGTCCAACTATGATTAAGTCCTTCTCGGGTCAGGAGAGGGTGTGGCCACTATGTTCAAACCCCTCAATCAGCCCTTAAGGGAGCAATTTATCTACTTGTCCTTGCGTCAGGGAAGGAGTGAATTTTGTCTCGTGTAGCTGTGTTCCCAGCTCCTTAGTCAGACAAATTTCCAAAATTGTAGGCTTATTGAGTTGGCAATCTGGCCACTCTCACCCATACAAATCAAAAGACCACTTTCATGAGCAGGGGTTAACAACTCACTCAGGACTCAGGTAATATCACCTACGGTCATCCTAGTAAAATGTAGGTCTCTATTATTAACAGAGTTATATAAAGAGACTAATCATTTCGTGATCCGATCTTATACAAACTCTTTGTATAGGATACCCCCACTCATATGTCTCTATATGAATGATCAGGATCAGATCATTTGTAGCACTTTACAACACTTGTAACACCTACAAAGCGGGTCGTATCCGTAGTGTCACCAGAATAAGGTACCCAGTCTTATCCATCTACTACAGACCGTTTAGGTTATTATTTAAACAAGATCCATTTGTATGTCTCTACGTAATTGTTTAAATTACATAAAATAATCTAGGATCTTAGTTTATTGGATTGAGTATATGCTTATAAAATAACACTTATTTTATTAACAACAATATTTTTATACAAAGTTTACAAACTACGAGATTACACGGAGATTTAGGACAATGTACAATACAAATAAAGTACAAAATAAAAATAAATTAGGGCAAACACTATATCCAAGTAACAACAACGACTGGCTACCAGACGTGTGATGGCTTACAAAGGCAAGTAGGGGGAGGTGGACCGGTGCTCATGGTAAATGGTGTGGGGCATTGCTAGTTGGTGTGAGAAAGAGAGAAGTGGTGACCAATGACCGACAACGACAACTAGACATGCAGCAGTTGACGGAGGTAAGTGAGAGAGAGGTGGAGCGGTAGGTGGCCACGATGGTGTGGAGGAGTGCTAGTTTGTGAAAGAGAGATAAGGGAGGGGTCTATTGTTCCAAAGAATAAGAAGGTTGATTTTTTTTTTTTTTTTTTAAAATCTAAGTACATTACAAAGTATATCAACCCAGTCAAGTGCATCATTATCAAGTTTATCAACGGTTTATCAATCAAGTGTATCTGCAGTATACCAGCCAAATATATAAGTGTTATAAAAGAGTACATCATTATCAATTTTATCAGCAATATACTAGTTGTGTATCTTTATCAAATATATCAGTCAAGTGTATTAACATTATCAGTAGTATAAATGAGTAAATGTTTGATAAATTTATTAGTAGTTTATCATTCAAGTACATTATTATCAAGTATATCAAGTATATCAGCCAAGTGTATCAAGTTTATCAACAATATAAATAAGGACATAATTGACATGTATATCAAGTATATCGTTCAAGATCATCATTATCAAGTATATCAAGTATATCAAGTATATCAAGTGTATATCAGTAATATATCAAGTGTATTAGGTGTATCAAATGTATATCAATATTAAGAGCATTTGCGACATTTTACATCTTTTATATGTGGGATGAACTTCGTTTTTGTCATTTTTGTAAATAACAAACATGTGGGTTATGAGCCTAATTAATATACGTTTTGTTTTGCCTTTTTGTTAAGTGACCCGTGTTTATATATATAGCTTACTCACTTTCCTTATTTTTAGAGGCAACAATGATTGAAAATCAAACAACATATAATTGAGTGATTAAATTAATTATATAGTCTTAGGTCTCGACAAAGTAAGCTTGCAATGATTTGCATGCACTTTACATCAAAATTCGTCACCTCACAATTATTGTACTAGTAAATAATAAAAAAAAAAAAGTACTTTAAACTCATGAGTAAAAAGTTTCATTCCCTTTTTTTTTTTTCAGTAGAATTAATTAACACATGAAATCCATTGGAAGAGCATATTAGAATTGGAAATCTTTCCCCCAACTATCGGCAATCCCATTCCTTCCAAAAGAAAGACTCATCTCTCATTCCCTTTGCATATTAATTATGACCCACAATCTTTATATCAATCCCTTCACAATTTTTATCTTAGATCATAGTATTAAATTTAAATTTCTCTTGACATCTAGATAGTTTCATAGATATTTTTACATTTTTATAGGTTTGATAACTGAATGAGGGGTGAATCGATACTTCCATTATATCATAGAAAATTTTATGGAACATAAAAATAAGAACAAAATATCATTAATGTAAATAAAATATAAGTAATAGTCATGTTTACTCATTTAAAAATCATAAAAGATTTATTTATTCATTAACTTTTTTTAGTTTACATATTTTTTTTAGAAACATCCATTAGTTTCGACTTTTGATCGATATTTTCATAAAACTAAAATCTCGATATTTCTATCGAGATCATATTTTAATGACGGTCAGACAATCACCATTAAAATACTTTACCATTTCTATTCATTTTTCCTCTCTCATTTATCCTGCCTATGTTTGTTCAATCATACTAATGTTTTTTTTTTTTTTTTATTTTATGAGATAAGTTTTTAAAAAAAGATATGACAAATGTCTATGTGACTTATCAATCAGTGCGTTTCACTTAGTTATTACATTAAAATAAACTAATATTAATCTATTATTATTGTTGATGTCAAAATCCAACCAAACGAATTCACCTGACTTTCACGTACTATCAGTGGTAAATTTATAATTTGAGGATAAATTACCTACAAAACAATAAAAAAAAAATAAAAATAACACACTAGTGTGGTACTTGCCACAAACACTCTGATGCTTAAATCAGATCTTAACAGAAACGTTAGAGCAAATAGTTTTAGGGAGGAGATGAACTTACCTTTTATAGGGCAGTCATGCTCTATTTATAATGAAGTTTAGGAGTCTTCCATACCTTTCTTAGGTTTCGGAATCTACTTTATTTACCTATTTGAAAATCGACTGACACTCAGGAGTTGGACTTGGGCCACTAACAATATTTCAGAACAGAGGATTGATCTGGATTGATCATTCTTAGGATTCAGTGGCATTGGCCTTGGCCTTCCAGGCCTCTAGGACCAAGGTGAGCTCTTTGGCCATGAAGACCTAATTGGCCACGTCTCCGGGGCCAAAGTAGACCAATTGGGTCTTGGCCCAATTGTCTTTTCTTCCTATTTATTAGAAACTTTCTTGAGTCTGATTCATGCCAATTTTGGGTCCATTTTTGGGATGGGGTAATCTCCTGGTTTTACTTTTATCTTTATCTTTTATTGGTCAAGAATTACCTACAACAATTATTAACACACAATTTAATTTAATAATAATTTCTTATAAAAAATTATTAAATTCTATAGTCAAAATGAATATAACTCAAGTAACATTTTTTCTTTCTTGTTTTGCCACTTCCTATACATATTATCAAACAATAGTATCAATTTTCTATTTGAGAATTGAGATCGAGTTTGGCCTTAATTAATCTAGTTGTAAGTGTAGTAGGCCAAGACGTAGTAAGCTAAAATTGTTTAATCAAAGTAGGATGTAAAGTGTTAGCTAACCGAAAATAACAAATTTAAATATCATGTCTCCATCACTTCATTTAATTTCATTGAAGTTATGAAGCATAGACTTGAAAAAAAAAAATCATACCATAAAAGTAAAAATTACTTGTTTTAACGTATCTCTTTGTTCTTGTTCATTTTACCGTTCATATTTTAATAAATATCTATTATATACTCTCACCTCTAATTGTTTGTAACTAGCATAAATCAAGTACATTAACATCCACTTATTTTTATCTTTGTTCCTTTTGGTCTTTTTTGTTTTTTTATCGGTTTGTTTTCAATTTTAGGTTTCTACGACAAACACAATAACACATACAGCACAAACAAACTTTTGTATGTTTATTTTTTCAGGATTAGTAATTTTGTTTACATGTTTTTCATTTCACAAAATATATAGTGGAAATTGTTAATGCCAAATTTTAGTCAAGCATAAACGTACTTGACCTTTGCGTGACGTCAATGGTAAATTTATAGTTTGAGGAAGAGAGAACATACAAAACAAAGAAAAGGGACTCCAATACCTAAGTCAATATGAAACTTATGAGGTAGAGAATAACTCAAAACTTTTAAGTTATCTCATCTGATGCTCTTCCAGCCTATAGTTTTTCTCCTCATCCCCTAATCCTTTTTCTTCTCAGAAACACTTCCCTACTCCTTGACCTATTGAAACCTTAGGGATTCCTAGGGCTCTGCTGGACTAGCTAGGCTTTGTTAGGCTAGGCTACGCTTGGCTTGGCAATAGCAGAGGCTGAGCAAGTGGTACGGGCTCAGCCCATGCGACTCTTCTTTCCAAACTTTCCCTTAAGCCCGAAATCTTGTGTTAAAATGACCATCTTACCTTAAGGTACAATTTTACCCTTAACATTAGCCCCCATTCCCAAATTCGAAACCCGAGATTCACTTTTGTTTATTTTTATAAATGAAACTCTGGTGGTGCAAACTTGGGAATATTGTCCTTACCTTCTACTGCTTTCTGACTTTGATCTTTGCTTTGAATTTTATGACATATATTCCTTTAACCGGCTTGATTTCGTCATAATGAACTTGTTCTTCTAAGATTACCTGGACTCTTTAGTCTTGCCCGGAGTGTTCAATTGAAACATTTTTCCTAAAAAAGCATAAAATTGAGTTCTTGGCACGTATTCACCACAGTTAAGTAACGTTAAGCAACATATTTACATCGTGTTCGACATTTTTTTCGGGGAGCATAGATGTACAACATTGGCATTTGTTGTCTACTTAGGACTAAATCACTAGAGACAAGCCTCATTGTGAGTGTTGACTAGATCACCATTGTATCTAGCCAATTCCCTAATTTTCTTCCTTCTACATTTAAGTGGAGTTAACCTGCCCGCATTTTATCGTAAACTTCGACATCTTGTTGTAACCTATCGTGATTGATGTCCCTTTGATTTCATGCCCACTATGTAGCTTCCATATTTTGGCATTCCTTTTGATTCGGTCGGCCTCCCACATGGTCAGCTTGTATTCTCTCTCTTTTGATTGACCTTAGCCACTAAGTCTTCAACTAACCCATTGTCTATTGTGCAACCCTCCTATTTTAGCATCCTTTTTCCTCTGGTTAGCCTCGACCACTTGGTGTTCTTGTATTCTTTCTCCTCTAGCTGGCCTAGACAATCTTTTAACCGTTGGTTTAACCTTGCTAACCCTCAAAACAGATTCAACAATCTTTCATTATATCTTTTATGTGCTCAAACTTGACTAACCATAGGGTCGACCTTGGCTAAAATTTCCTACAAGAATGGCTCATCGTTGTGCTTTCCTATGGGAATGTCGTGGAAAAAGGCTTAGGATAGGATTATAGGAAGGTGAATCATCTTACAACAATCATCAGCACGAAGTTACAGATCTTACTGAGGATGACCAGCCAACTCGCTCCCTTTTCGCCCTATTCGGTGTAACCATCGAAAATCTCCTCGATTTCGTAGCTTATGTTAGTGCTGCTTCCAAAATCACGTCGTTTTTCTCTCCCCAATAGTTATCCTAGAATAGAAGGTGAGGTTGAACTCCTTGTAAAAAGCCTTAAACTTTGGAAAGGTGTTTTCCATGATCCAAATTCTGTAAAGACTGGTTATGACAATCCTTATTTGGCTATATCTCAAAATCTTTATGCTCTCCATCACATGAGTTCCTTTTTCCAAATCCTTTTCGTTCCTTTTCTCTTTTTTCTTTTTCTACTTATTACCTAAAAAATGGAAAAGATGGATTGATCGAGTCGGTCGGCCTCAGCCACCTCCTTAAAAATCCATGGGACTCAGCTTTCTTGAAGCTTTTCATAGTGTTGTATAATAACACTCTCTCGCCATCTTCTACTCGCGCTCTAACACTTCTATTCCTTTGACTGTTGGAGATTTCATGGCTTAATAGTAAGATGAAGGTATTTCCCATAGTTTATCTAGGGTTGGTCTCCCGATAATAGCACTATATGTTGATGGGCAATTAACCTTTAAGAAGTTGACCATCTACATGATTGTCCTACATTTTTCTCCAAAAGTCACTAGTAACTCTATGATATCCTTGAGATGCATTTTATGCTCCCTCCCCAAATCCAACCAACGGTGTTGGGTTGTTCTTCAGCCTAGTCTTCTCTATTCCCACTAATCCAAAAGCCTGGTAAAACATTAGTTGAACCCCCTTCATCTACAATGCACCATGACGTTCACAATCATCAAACTTATCACTAGAGAATGGTTGAGTGGCTGATGAAGATTCCCGACTGCAACTTCTACAAATTTTATTACTGTCTTTACCCATTATTGTGTATAACCCAAACCATTTTGGCTCCTTCCTTGTTTGCCTTGCATTTCCCTTCTACTATCATCCCGATGTTCTTCCAACTAATCTTTGATGGCTGTCCTAATTTTTCTGTGTGGGTAATCCTTCTAATCTGGTGACTTATTTTCTGTGGTTAGGTGCCTATGATCATCACGACAAAGGTAGAATTTATCTTTATCCCTTCATCTTCTATGGATTATTTTTAAAAGATTCATGTGACATGTTTCCATAAGGATCTCTTCAGGTTCCACAATAGTTAGCGTATACTTCTCAAACTTATACAAAGTTCAAAATCGAGTGAACTCTGAAGGAGTAATAAAACATACAACGAAAGATTTCAGAATCAATAAGCACTTAAACTACATTTAATTCGAGTTTTAAGAATGTAGTTCATATGATATTCATAAGAGGGTTTGAAACACATATTTGTTGGGATTGGTGTCCTAATTCTCCCAGAGTCTCATAGTTTGTAAACATTGTACACATTGCTATGAATAAAATAAGAGTTGTTTTATTTTACATTTATTCATATCCAATAAACAAAGATCCATGGTTATTGTATGTAAACTTAAGCATGTATATGAGATATACAAGTGGATCATGCCTTAAGTGATAACATAAAAGGTCTGTAGTATAAGGATATAGGAGGGATACCTGATTCTTGTAACACTACGGATATGGCCCGCTTTGTAGAGGTTTACAAGTGTTGTGAACTACTATATATAGTTGATCCTGACCATTCATGTGGAGACATGAGAGTGGGGGTGTCCTATATAAAGAGTTCGTATAAGACTGAACCACGAGATGAATAGTCTCTTTATATAATGTCGTTGATACTTGAGACTTACATCTCACCTAAATGATCGTAGGTGACATGACCTTAATCCTAAGTATTTTAGGAACTCCTACTTTTGAGGGCAGTCCTTTGATTAGTATGGGTGAGAGTGGCCAGATTGTCAACTCAACAAGCCTACCTTTTTGGGGAGCTGGGAACTCAATTACATAAGATAAAATTCACTTCTTCCTTAAAGCAGGGGTAAGTAGATAGATTGCTTTCTTAAGGGTTGATTCCGGATCTTCAATATAGTGGCCACAATCTCTCTTTGGAACAGAGGACTCAGTCATAATACAACTATGACTTATGTTCATTAGAGGGATCAATGGTACTTAAGGAGTTAGATATAACTATAGGGGCAAAATGATAAATTGGTCCAATTGTACTTACGAGTGATCTATGAAGGGTTTCGCACTGTTGATTGGTTGATATGGACATAAAATATATCTGTAGTGAGGAGAGTGCAACTATCAGTCTTTAGTGGAGTGCCCGACAGTTAATGGATGGTGGATCCCGTGACTAAAGAGTTTAGTTAGTTATTCACGTACCGTTGGAGCTTCAAGCTACAGGTCCATAAGGTCTCTTTGGTAGCTAAATGAATTCAAGTTGAGAATCAATTCTTAGGGTTGATTTGAAATGTTCAAATTGACAAGAGAAAATTTGATTATATATGATATAATTGGTGTGATGTATGAGATATATCAAGTGGAGGATTGATGTAAATATGATTTACATTAAGTACCATAAGAAAGAAAAAGAACTATGGTTTATATATTTCATGAGATGAAATATTAAAAATATAGGTTATAAATATAATATGGTAAGTTCGTTATCATATTTATTTATAATAATATTAATTATTTGATAATTATCTCTTTTTCTCTATTAACCAATTGAGTGGGAGGTTATTGGTGGTTTTATGGTAACCGTGAGATAAAAGGAAAAATGTTTTCCTAACATTAGGAGGTACTTGATTCGGGAAAAAACTCACAGAGAAGGTTATCAAGTGAAAGTGTTTCACTAAGCGATAACATTGGAGAGACTAAACGATCGTGGAGTGTCACTATACAATAGCTCACTCAGTTGGTCGTATCTAAACGATCGCTTGGGATTGTTTATACGATAGGCTGCCATTTTCTACACGATTGAGCACATCGTCTATACGATAGACTATGTCATCTCCCACTTGCTCGATCGTCTACACGATTGTTATTCTTCCAGTCTCTTCCTCTAACCAAGTCCATACAAAGACCACAACTTCTGGATTCTCACAACGAGAATACCAAGGTAACCATTGTGGTTGTATCCTCACTCAACTTGATTGATATTGAGGTTCTAGAGGCCGTTTGTTGGGTTCGTGTTGTTCGTGTGGTGTTTGCCATGGATCGTGCTATGCTTTAATTTCTAGTTGTTGCATGACCTATTAGTTTCTATTTCTTGTACTATAATTGTGTAGTTCAATATCGAATGAAATTTAGAACGATCATTTCGCTACTCGTGGAAATCCTCATATCTGATTTCCTTCAATATTACCTTTGAAGATTTCTTCCACGAATTCAGCTGAAATCCACCAAGATAGAGCTCAAATCTATATGAAGACTACCACCAAGATCTTCTCCACTATGCTCAAGCTAGAACGTGTGGTGGAAACACCTAAATCAAGTTGAATTGAGAATAAACAAGTGAGGGATATGTAGGGTTTTCAGGTTTTTACTTCAACAAGTAAAACTCAGATTGCATGATGATCTTCATGCATGAAGGTTCTATATATAGGTAAAATTCATGCAAATACACAGGGTTGCATGGAGGGCAGCTCCTCCTTGGAGATCATCACATAAATGTATTGGATTTAGGTGATAATCCATTAACATATAGTTAGCGGATTTTTCCCAAAAAAAAGGGAAAATCCACTCACTTTGAAAATGATTTCAAAAAATCATTTTATTTAATTATTTAAATTAGTTTTATAAAATTAATTTTATAAAATTAATTTAAATAAAACTAATTTTAATTAATTTTTTAATTAAACTTTTTAATCAAAATAATATTAATTTAATATCTTAATATTAAATCAATAAAATATCAATTTCACCAATAAATCAATTTTATATTTAAATCATAATTTAAATATTGATTGATTTTCCAATTTTGTTTAATTTTAATTAAATTAAACGTTTTTAATTGTATCATATACAATCAATCGAAAACCTTAAAATTGAATTTGAGCATTTCAAATTCATGACCCTAATTTCATACATCAATACTCAATTTGTTGTTCCAATTTAAGAGAGCTAGTAGAGGGATCTAATGGACCTACAGATCATGAGCTCTAACGATTTGTAATTAATTTGTTAAAACTTTTTAATTGAATTAATTACTATTCGTTAACTATCAAGACACACTACTATAGTTCGATAGTTGCACTCTTCTCACTGTATATATTTTTGTCCATGTAAATCATAATCAGTAAGTTGATCCTTCACAGGTTGTTCATAATTACAGCTGGGTCAAAATTACCGTTTAACCCCTATAAAGACATCTTTCTCCTTAAGTTCTCACTGACTCTCTAATGAACAATTTGATTCATAATACTACTTCTGAATCATGTCCCTCTCTATCATGAGAAGGCGGGGCACCAAATGTTCAAGACCTAGAATTAGCACTTAAGAGAACAACCTATCTGCTAACCCTAGAATGAATAGAAATGAATTCCATTTTGCAGGGTTATATCCCCAGCTATCCATCCAATCTTATCCCCAAAATGGAATGTTTATTGAGCAGTGTTGTTGAACTACCCTCACCCATGCAAATCAAAGGATAATCCCAAATAAACAGGAGTTCATAGCTAGCTTAGGATTAAGATCGAGTTATCCTAGGTTACATAAGTATGAAATAGTCATTTTTAACAGTAAACAGTCGTTATAAAGAAAAGTGACTATTTCATGGTCTAGTCTATATGCAAACTCATTATATAGGATGTCTCCATTCACATGTCTCTACATGAATGATCTGTGGATCACATCATTTATATTACCTATACAAAATGGGCGGCATCCAATAGTGTTTCCAGGATGAGATACCCAATTTCATCCATATACGTAGACCATTTAGGCTATATACTATTAACTTGATCCTGTTTATATCACCATATAAAGTTAAAGTATTCATACTATAGCCATGGATATGTTTATTGGATTTTCATAATAGAATGCAAAATCAACAACTTTATTGAATAAAATACTTAATAATATTTTATTGATAAATAGAATGTTTAACACAAAATTTACGAACTGCAAGTTCTAGGACATTCCTAACAAACTCTGTTTCTTCTAACCATTTCCTTTTGGACTCATCTCCCCATATTTCCTTCCTTCACGGTCTTTGTCTGCTGGTCTTGGTGATCTCTTCCTTGTCTCATTTGCTACTCCTTTTGATTGAAGCAATTCCTCTGCGCTCATGTACTTTTGTGCTCATGTGATGAGTTTGTAGATGATTTGGCCTCCCTTTTCCCAATCACTTGTTTCTCGATGCATGACCTCTCCCTTGATCTTTCGACTGCTTCTCTTAGTCGACTTTTGGTCCTTCTTCATTTCTTAGTACTTTTCAAGTCTGTGTTTAGGTTGTTGCCCAACTAATGGCCACCTTCGGTCTGTCATTCTTTCCTTATCGCTTGCGTTTTTTTGTAGGATTGTATCATCAGCAGCGGAAGCACAAGAATCACCTAAGCATTCAAATTCACTAATTTTGGCATAATATAAAGCATGCTTCTGTAGAAAAATAGGTTTCAAGACATACCTCTTGAAGAACTTCTTCAAAGCTCCATCTCCAGCTGCTATCTTCTCCATATCTTGTTGTAGACCACCTCAAGATCTTCCCCACTATTCTCTTGGTGCTCTAGATTGAGTTGTGGGACTCAAACAAGCTTGAATCAAGGGATGAAGGAGAAAAGCTCACTGTTGCAACCTTGTTGAAGAACCTTTCTTCAAACCAGTTTTTCTCTCAAAACTCTTTTGATTGCATGCACGATTTTCACTCCAATCTTCTCATTATATTGCAGATCAACATGCAAAGAGAAGAGCTCCATGAGTTGCAGCTCATGCTTGGAGAAGACAAGACAAATATATTGCTATATGTGTGAGCTAGTTGAATGATGGATAATGGAAAAAACCATTTTTTCATTTTGTGTTTTTGTTTTCTTATTTTTCAATTCTATCTAAAAAAAAAATTTTGATTACAAAATCTATTATATTTTTAAAATGAAAAATTAATTAATTTCATAAATTAATTATTAAATAAAACTTAATTAATTTAACATCAAATATTAAATTAATTTTAACACATATCCATCTTTATATATTTAAATCATATTTAAATATATAAATTCTCCTATTCCGTTTAATTCTAAAATTAAACATAATTATATCTCATATAATTACAAATTCTCTTAAATCTAATTTGAACGTTTCAAATTAACTTATCACGTTATTCTAGAGCTAGTCCGTTACGAGTTAGTATAGGGACCTCGCAGACCTACAGATCATGGGCTTCAACGATCTGAGATTAATTGGCTAAACTCATTAGACCAAATTAATCCTCATTCGTTAACTAATGGATCACTCCATTAAAGCCCATAGTTGCACTCCCCTCACTGTAGATATATTATGTCCACACGATTTAACCATAATCAGCAAGTCGAACCTTCACAGGTTGTTCGTAATAACGGCTGGGTCAAATATCTGTTTTACCCCCGAGATTACGTCTTATTCCTCAAGTCCCTACTAATCCTCTAATGAACAACTGGTTTGTGATCCAATCACTAAACCAAACTCTCTCAGCCGGGTGGGGCCCCTTGTTCAAGACCTAGATTCAGTAGTTGAGAGAACAACCTTTCTCCTATCCCTAAATCGGGTAGGTGTGAACTCTGTCTTGTACCCTATGTCCCCAGCTATCTATTCGGTCTTACCTCTGAAATGGGAGTCTTATTGAGCTGGCGCTATTGAGCCAACCCTCAACTATGCAAATCTAAGGGCAATCCCGAATAAACAGGAGTTCATAGTTAGCTCAGGATTAAGATCAAGTTACCTAGGTCATCTAGGTGAAATATTCAGTCTTAAATAGTAAAAAACGTTATAAAGTAAGAGTGACTTATTTCTTGGCCTGATATTATGCAAACTCATTGCATAGGATGCCCCCACTCCTTATGTCATAACATATACGAATTAGGATCACATCGTATGTAGCATTTTACAACTCTTTGTAACAACTACAGAGTAGGCCGCATCCAATGGTGTTACCTGATGCGTTGTTAATTTGATGAAATAATGGTGTATGTTACGATGGTGCGTTGTGCATGCAAGTTTTCCTAGCAAAATCCAAGTATAAATCCTACTAGGTTGCATTTGACCATTCATTCGCGAGAAAAATCCTGGCGGCCCTTCCTTTTGCCCCATAGGTTGATAGGTTTGTAGTTGATTTTTTCACGCGAAATTAGGGTGGTTTCTCCACCTGAGGTTGTGTGTATCAGCGAAAGGGTTATTCTTTATGAAGCACACTGACTGCGGATTCCTTGGGCATTCTTCAATCGGATGTGCTTCCCCACAGGTGATGCAACTTGTGGTCGTTTGAGCGTTGCGTTAACCTGCCCTTTATGCGTTGTCGTGCTACTAGTTGCAGTTCCTTGTATTAAATTCATCATCGCATTCATTTGGTTTTATAGGGATACGATGATCTCATTGCTTGCGTCATTGTCTTTGATTCTTAGTCATTGATCACTTTCTCTCAAGTCTTTATGATTCTTTGAAATGTGATCAAGTATGTTCTTAGCTTCATCATATGTCTTGTCAAGCAGACCTCTAACTACTACCGCATTGGCAGCCGTCTGCGATGCAGGGTTCAAACTGTGGTAGAAAATTACCATCTGTAGACAACTGGTAAGCCATTATGCGGATAATCTCGCACCAGCCGCTTAAACCTCACCCAGGCATTACTGAGCGATTCATCGATATCTTGTTCAAAATTAGTGATCAGCTTCCTCCGTCTTGCGTTTTTTATCAGGGAGAAGTACTTCTTCATGAACTTTTCCACTACCTGTTCTCGCGATGTAATCTCCCCTAGTTCGAGAAAATAGGCCAATTTTCGTACTTGGTCACACAACGAAAATGGGAACAATGTTAGTCGAACCTCCTCAGTGGAGATGTTTGGGAACACAAATGTATTGTAGATTTCAAAAAAACTTCGGAGGTGAGCGTGCGGATCCTCGCCACGTCTACCGTTAAACTATCCAGCAATTTGAATCATCTGCAGCATCACTGGTTTCATCTTGAACCTCCATCTGTCCAAAGCTGGCCTCATGATTCCTGGTGAGAAATCATAAAGGTTGGACGACGTATAATCCTGGATGGGTCTATTGCGGTCGTTCACCAAGAGGATGGGGTTTGCCATGACATTATTTACGTTGGTTGCTCTGTCTTTCGGTTGCTCCGCCATGTTGGGATTTCTCTCTTATTGTTGATGTAGGCGGTTGTTTCTTCTTCTTCCTTGGAAAATTCTCTCAATCTCTAGTTCGTAATTGGGCTCAGGAGTTTGTCCTTCGCTCATACGACGCCTGCTTCTTCCTTTACCTAAAGAGAGGTAGTGTACAGAGATGGAAAGTCTGCAAAGAAAATAAAAAAGTTACCATTAGCACAATCTGTACTATCGTAGTCCCCGGCAACGGCGCCAAAAACTTGATGCGTTGTTAATGTGATGAAATAATGGTGTATATTGCGATGGTGGTGTATGCGTTGTGCATTCAAGTTTTCCTAGCAAAATCCAAGTATAAATAATACTAGGTTGCCTGGTAAGCCCAAGGTCGAACACAAGGACTAAGGAGACTAAATGCGACGGTGATTTCAGATTTCTTTGCGGTAACAAATAAAACAATGAGTTGGTTGGTATGTTTGTTCAAGGTATAGATTCTATGCAGCGGAATTGAGAAAAGAGTTAATAACAGCGAAAGTTTCAATGAGTATGTGGGGGAACGGGTTGAGAAGGGATTTAGCTAGCGCTTCTTGAGATTGCATTCAAGCTATGCGATCATGCTACTCACACACAATAACAATTCATCTTCCAATGTAAATGTCATAGCTCTTATTTCTAGGACGCATGCGATGTATGCGATGATGTCGATAGGACTTATTCCTAAGTCTCTATTCTTGTGTATGCGATGATGAATGATGCACATATATGCAAGGTGACCGCATACTATCATATCCTATCTCTAGGGTGCATACGATGCGTTAATAGCAAACAAAACTTATTCCTAAGTTTCTATCTCTTGATTATGCGGTTCTAATCTGACTCTCTCAAGTCTAGATTCTAATCTAACTTTCCCAAGCCTAGATTCTATCCTTAGACCACCCTCCCGAGCATCTCTAAAGGACGAATGACACATACATAATACAAGATGATCGCATAAAGTGAAGATCTCAGGTTATGCTAACTAAATGCTTCTCAACCCATTCAATAGTTTAGTTACTCATGCGTAATGTAAAGGGAGTAAACAGATATAGAGATGCAAATTCCATTTTATAAATAAAATCATAATACACAATGACAATGACAATGGCTCCTCCAATGATCTTGATCATGAACAATTTCTTGAACAATCTCGAACACTATCACAAGAGTAGCCTTATTATTCTCTAGGATTCCAATAGAGGGATAAGTAGTATCCAACTATTTGGGGGGTGGGGGGGAAGGTATTGAAGAGCAGAGATGATTCTCTTTATGACTTAGGAAAATTTTGCACAATAATACTTGTGTATTGTGTATTGTCAGTATCTATATCAGTGTCTATCAAAAGGGCATAGGGAGGTCTTTATATAGAGAAGGGTCAAGCCCTTTTCCTATTTTCCTTTTCCACGATTAATTAATTAAATAATAATATTTATTTAATTAAAAAATTGCATAACATTTATTTAATTTAATTTTCACATTAACTAAATAACTATTTATACATTAAATCTATTTTAATGTGTGTGTATATATATATATATAATTATTATAAACATCATATGTATTTAAAGCTTCCATAAAAGCCAGACTAAGCAATAAAGTACCTCAGATTTTTCCCTCCGCTTCGTGTTGTCTCGCGATCCCTTCTACAGCTTGGTCCACAGCAGTACCTTGACTAACCCTAGGTCCAATAGAAGCAAGCTCGACAGCCAACCCAACAACAATAACGGAAGCAGCAGAAATCAGTGGATTCATGATAAGTTCCTCGTATATGTGCAATACCGCTCTATTAATTAATTCTTTGTGAATCTAATTCTCTTGAATTAATTAATTAAATCTTATTCAAATATTATTTTCCAATTTAATTTGAATTATAGATCATATCCATAATCAATTATATATTAATCATATTAGTATATGATTTCCCCAAACTAATTTGAACAATTCAAATCATCCCTCTTAAATATACTATTGTGAGCTAACAAGGGTACCTGATGGACCTATAGATCAGAAGCTCCAACGATATAAGGTTAATTGGCTAAACACATTAACTAGGTTAATCAATATTCGTTAACTGTGGGTAGACTGCACTAATGACCCATAGCTGCACCCATCTCACAACAAATATATTTCTGTGTCTACGAATATAGATTAATAATAGCAAGTTAGTCCTTCACGAGTGTTCGTAACTCCAATTGGGTCAAATTACTATTTTATGTTTAGGTTACCTATGACTTCTTAAGTACCAGTGTTCCTCTAATGAACATCCTGTTTATGGTCCAACCAATAAACAAAAATCCTTTTCGAACCAATGAGAGGGTAGGGCCTTTTGTTCAAGTCTCGGAAACACCACTTAAGAGAACAGTCATCTACTTACCCTTACAACGTGAAGAAATGAATTTCATCTTGTATTATTATGTTTCCAACTCCCCATTCGATCTTGTCCCTAAAATAGTAGGTATATTGGGTCGGCGAACTGGCCACCCTCACCCATACAAATTAAAGTAGAATCTCTTATGAATAGGTGTTCATAATATACTCAGGATTAAGACTAAGTTGCCTAGGTCATCCTATTGAAATAGAAAGCTAACTAGTTAACAGTGTTATATCTAGTGGTTACTATTTCGTGATCCAGTCTTATGCAAATTCATTGCATAGGATACTTCTACTCTTACGTCAACTACACGAACGCGTTGGATCATTGCGTTTGTATCAAATACAAAGTGGGTCGTATCCATAGTGTTACCAGGATAAAGTACCCAGTCTTACCCTTATACTGTAGACTCTTTAAGTTGTATCTTGAGCATTGATCCCTGTATGTCTTCACATATAGTTCAAGACTCATAAGACAGCCTTGGATGTTAGTTTATTAGATCTGGGGTTATTAAGACAAAAATAGACAAACAACACAAACAATAACATTTATTGAATTAACATCTATAATTCTTTATTGATGACGGTCTTATTCTTCTCTTTAATCTGTCTCCTTGGCCTCCACATTGATTTCTTCCACCTCAGGATTGGTTGCCTTGGCCTTACCAATGGTCAAGTGTAGGTCGAGGTTGTGTTTGATTTCCTTTTCTTTGTGAGTGACGATCTTGGTAGGAGTCGTTTCTGTCCACGTTCCTGTTCTCGTTCCTCTTATTCATATTTTGCATGGTATGTAAATTATTGGTAGAACACTTTCCTCCTCACAGACAATGTTAACTGTTAATGCTAAATTTTGACCAAGGGTAAACACATCTGACCTTCGTGTGACGTCAACAGAAAAATTGTAATTTTGTAAAGAGGAGACCTGCAAAACAAAGAAAAAGAACTTTGATGCCTAAGTTAGTATGAGAATTATGAAGTAGAGAATAAATAAAAACTTCTAAGTTACCTCCTCTGAAGCTCTTCCGGCCTATTTATAGTTTTTCTCCTCATCCTCTAATCATTTTTCTTCTCGAAAACACTTCCCTACTCTTGGTCCAATAGAAACCCCACGGTTTCCTAGGGCTCTGCTCGACTATGCTAGGCTCGGCTCGATAATAGCCGAGGTGAGCAGGTGGTATGGGCTCAGCCTACGCCACTCATTCTTCCAACCTTTCCTTTCATCCCTGTATCTTGTGTTAAGATGACCATCTTAGCCTATTGTCCAGTTTTACCCTTAACATAAATCATTTTGTTTTTCTTTGGTTCAAACTCGATCATTTTAGACAAGTATATCCTAGATTTGTGTTGGAAAAAACCTCTCTACTACCACATGAATAAGCAGAAGAATAAAAAAAGAAATTAAAAAAAGGAATAAAATTATGAATAAAAAAGATTAATGTAGAAAACTCCAAAGTAGAAAGAAAACCACAAACTAGAAAAATTCTACTATATAAAAAATTCTTACAATCATGCACTGAATAATTCTCTCCTGATCTCAATTATAAGACCACTATCTTAAAGTTTTTATATTCCTCATACCCTTTAATCTCACTCTCAACTAGAGAATATAAAAGAGAATTGAATTAGAGTTAGCACATTTAAGCTTAAAGTATTTCTAACTAGGACAATATGAAACTAAAGGAATATGCTCCTTTCATAGTGTTTGTAGCTCATCACTTCCTTAAACTTTTTGAATGTTGGTCAAATGCAACTTCTAATTTTTTGCCAAAACCCAACAATTTGAAAGAGTTTAGAAAAGGTAGGTTTTCGGTTAGATCTTTTAATTTGAAATAAATTTAAATTTAAGTTATAAATATTTTAAGCCATGTATATTGCACATATCTTCCAACTAGTTCTTTTTATGTCAAAGATGAGTGGTTTAAATCTTCACCATCCTTCAATAAAGTGAAAATGTAAATAAATGGAATACCAATTGAAAAATAGTAGAGTGGAAGTGAAAATACTCAAAATAGTAATGAGAAAAGGATGGGTAGAAGGGCATTGTCATGAACAAATAAATGATGGGTGTATAGCGAATAGATGGGATTGTTGTATATAAACAAAATTCAGGGACCGCCATTGACAAACCCAAAATACACATACTTTCCATATCCACAAGAGGAAAAGAGAACCAAAAAAATAAAAAAGAGAGAAAGATAGAAAATGGTTTGCTTCTGTTTTCTGATCGACCAAAAAAAGAAGGTACGGCGGACGAAGCCGGTGGCCGGAATGTGTTCCCGATGTGGACGGGGAGCTCGGGTGGCGGAGATGGAAACCTCCACCACATTTTGCCGGATTCCGATCCACTCCACTTCCTGGAAGGCTATCATCTGTTCTACTTGTGGTGCTCTTCTTAAATCCTATAGATAAATTTTCCATATTTTTGGATTTTTTTTTCTTTGTAATAAAATTTTATAACCCTTCACTAGTGTTAATATTTGTTTTATTATTATTATTTTCCGCTTTATCCCTCTCGCTCTCTCTTGTTCTTGCTTAATTTCTCGCTCCCTCTACAAGAGGTTAATGAAGCGTTGCATGCCGTGGTTGTACTGTACGTCTTGAAAAGTAATACTATTGCTTAGCGACGACATGGTTCATCTGCATCACGGGAAGTCGCTACTCGATGACGAAGTGGAAAGCTCTGTTGAAGCTCGAGGGGAGGAGAAACTGGGAGGAAGAAGAAAGAGAGAACAAGAGAAAAATAGGAAAAAAACACTAAAAATAATTTTAAATGGTAAAATAATTTTTTTTTCTTTAGAAAAATAGGCCAAATCTAATGTGTGAAATTTCTTAGGTAATGTTTGTGAAGATGAGTTTAACATCTCATGACCTGTTTATGTGTAAATTGATGTATATATGTGTTATTTTTAACTAATGGTTCTTTTTTTTAAAGAGATCTTCGATTTAATTCTTCTTTTTTCGTTTTTCTATTTTTTCCAGAATTTGTTTGTACTTTTTGAGGTATGCATCATATCAATAAATTCAACCTATGCTTATCATATCATTAATTGAGAAGTTAGAAGTTTAGAGAATGTTAGTTAGAAATTTTATTATAAATTAGATACAGAGAGAAAGGAATAGTCGCATACAATAAATGTGTCAAATAAAAATAAATGGTTGGTTTAAATTGTATTCTGACTATTTTTCTCTCCAAAAAAAAAGAGATTTTTAAAAATAGAGATCTATTTATACAAAATAACAAAATCTTAATCTATTTTAATATATATTGATAGAAGTTGGCTGAACTCTATCAGCAATAGAAATTCATAAAAATCTATGATTAATAGATATTGATATAGAACTCTATCATTGTTTATTAGTGGTAGAAACTGATAAATGCTGATAAAAGTTTATCAATATTTATCAATATTTTTTTGTTATTTTTTTTAAGTAGTTTGACATTTTTCTATCTATGAAATTTTTTTAAAAAAATTGATTTGTTATCGAGTTTTTTCCCTAACTGTGTTTATTTTATGTTATATTATATAAAATAATTCTAAACTTCAAAATAATAATAAATAAATAAAAATTATGCTCCCACACTTTTGAAACTAGGTAAAAAAATATTTTCGTCTAAGTAAATGTTATTATCTACAACTATATATAGGATTAAAATTGACGTTACCATTTTTGTTTGTAAAAAAATTGTTGCTACCATTTTATTTATGTCAAAAGATATCATTAAACCAATTTCAATAATCAATATTCATATATATATATTGTTACCACGTGTGCGTTCGAAATTTTGCGCACGTTAGCTGCTGTGTTAGTTTCTATATTATATTAATAATAAAAAAAACTCTACTTGGATTTTCTTAATTTCAAAGTCTATAGCATATATGAAAGTGCAAAAAATTATTGAGGCCTATTTTGTATTATTTAACCAAAAAGTTACACCTTGGTTAGCTTTCTACCAACTACAATGCTTATTTTTTTTTCTTTTTTGGCAAAGTATTAATTGCAATAAGAGAAGACGACATCATAATATGAGGTGAAGCAAGTGTAGATTTAGTAGAGCTCGAGGCCTTCCTCAATTTTATGTATATATATATATATATATATATATATAATGAACATAGTAGTTAGTCCGATAATAAATCTAATTTTTAGCTCTCTCTAGATCTAGGTTCAAGTCTCACTCATTATATTTATTTTTACTAAATTATATAAAATCTCCCGTCAACAAAATTTCTAGATAGGGTCAAGACATAAATAAGACACTACCACAAAAGTCATAAGACAAGAATAAAGAAAACAATCAAACCTATTTACGCAAAATCCCTAAACACAACACAAATCAAAGAAATAGATTAAGAGCTTACAAATCAAAGAAAGCATCAGATTGAACCACTAAATAAACTACCTGGGGTGGGTGTAAGGTACACAATACACACGAAAGTTACACCTCTCCAAATCTGATAAAGAACATGACACTATACTATTCTTCAGACCTTTCGTCACATCCAATTATATGCACTAAAATGAAAAATTCAATTAAGCTTTGTGTCTCGATTAGAAAACTTAAGGGAGCAATCATCCCAGCAAAAGTCTATTTCTCAAACAGGCAGTCAAAAAATAAATAATCATGAGACTCAGACCCACCATTATAAAGAACATAAATATATTAGATAGGTCAAAATACCATCGACTAATACGATCACACATCTACAATCTATAGTGTATACATCATACAAATTTTGAAGAATGGTTTAAAATTATGTTGTCAAAAAGTATAATAGCTTTGAATATTCCATGCTTGAAAGGCATACCCAATTTAGACTTTCTTCTTTCCTAAGGAAAGTACATGTGGATCGATTAACTATTTCGACAAATAGCCATGAACCATTTGGAAATTAGATGTCGAATAATAAATTTTATGGTTGTTGGGTAAAGACCTAATACTTAATTGTATGTAATAACATCCCATTTAATGCACACATTTTCCCTCTAAACTTCATTTTCATTTTGCTTTCTTTTCATTTGTTTCCTTCTAGGTGGGGATTGTGGGCCTAATCCTCAAGTATGATCGATTGAAGCCTAAATTAAAGTTGAAACAGAACAAATACTCTGATTTTTAATTCATATCAAAGTCTTCACAATTCCTGTAAAAAGAAATGATTCTATATAAATTTCTAGTGTGATTTCTTATTCTTTTACTTTGGTTTTGGTTTCTTTTCTTTCTGTTGAGTACATTAAATTCTATGAAGTACTGATATTTCATGTGAGACAAAGAATCAACATCAGATACTGATACTTTTCAGATATGTATCTGATACGCGAATTGACGTATCTATTTTTACGTGTACTTTTCTTTTAAAGAAAAGAGACAAACAACTCATCTAATCTTTCCCAATCTAAAACTAGGCAATCTATTTAAAAAGCTCACTACTCGAGTCCAAAACTAAAAAAAAAAAAAAAAAAAAAAGATCAAACCCTATACTAGAATCATCTAATCTTCCTCTTCAAATTTGAGTCCCCACAAAGTCCACAAAACTATAAACCTGTTAAGAATGGACTCTCCTCCTTATTTTATTAACAGTATGGAAGAATTAGAGAGCTTCCCTTCTTTCCCATCAGTCTCAAAATATGAAATTTGATTACAAAATCCTCAATGTCTCTCCATGATCTCACTCCCTCTTACAAATAACCTCCTCTTCCCATGATCCCTCCTCTTTTCTCTCTCTTTTCTGTTTTGATCCCCCTCTCTAACTAACAATATTCCCTATGCATTATTTACTTTGATATTTACTCATTTTCCTTCTTTTTCTTTCTTCTTTGGTAAACTTTGGTTATCAAGGACTTATCAATACTTGCCCCCCAAAGAGCCACCTTGTCCTCAAGGTGAAAATCAGGGAATTGATCCTTGATCACATCTGGAAGCTTCCATGTTGCCTCGGTATGGTCT
Source organism: Benincasa hispida (assembly GCF_027475165.1). NCBI lineage: Eukaryota > Viridiplantae > Streptophyta > Magnoliopsida > Cucurbitales > Cucurbitaceae > Benincasa > Benincasa hispida. The sequence continues at coordinate 24,675,957 of NC_143488.1, read as the reverse complement.
CCATTCTCCTAACGAATCAGTACTTCTGTTCGTTGATCCCTGGAGGATGATGTTCCGATGCCTAATAATTCAGCAAGCTGTGTTATAAAGCTCAATTCTTCGGTCAGATTAAGGGGAATCGGTATTTTTGGTAAATTACAACCAACTTCTTTCCGAAGGACTGATACATGAAATACAGAATGTATACCGGTTCCAGCTGGTAGGGCAAGCTTGTATGCTATCTTCCCAATACGGTTGATCACCTGAAATGGTCCTACAAATCGTGGTACCAGCTTTGGATGTTTATGCTTAGCTATAGATGACTGCCTATAGGGTTTATTTTGAGGCAGACCCAGTCCTCTAGGCGAAACTCCACATCTCTCCTCTTGGCATTCACCGATTTCGTCATTCATTGTTGGGCCTTTGTAGGGAGTTTTTCAATTTGGCTATCATTAGGTCCCTATCTCGCAGCTGGATGTCAACTTCATTGACTAAGCTTGAATCATTTGTGTACCCGAGTACTGGTGGTGGAGGGCAGCCATACAAAACCTCGAAGGGGGTGGCTTGGGTAGATGTGTGAAATGAAGTAGTATAACAAAATTCAGCCCAAGGTATCCACTTAGCCTAATGTTTAGGATTATGCATAGTAAAACATCTCAGATACGTTTCAATACCTCTGTTTGCCCATCCGTCTAGGGATAGTAGGCTGTACTTCTACACAATTGAGTTCCCATCACACAAAAGAGTTCTTCCCAAAACAAACTAATGAAGATCTTGTCACGGTCAAATATGATGCTTCAAGGATAACCATGTAGTCACACAATTTCCCTAACAAATATTTCAGCCACAAACCGAGCAGAAAATGGGTGTCTTAAGGTGACGAAGTGGGCGTATTTGGACAAACGGTCTACTATGGTATCGAATCCTTCGAACTTGGGCAATCCTTCAATGAAGTCCATGGAGATATCTACCCATACTCTATTTGGAATTGGTAATGCTTGTAGGAGACCTGTTGGTGCAAAGGACAAGTATTTGGCCTACTGACAAATCCCACAATTTGCCATATACTGCTGTACCACCTTCTTCATTCCCTTCCAATAGACTTCCTTAGACAATCTTTGATAAGTTTTCAAACTGCCTTGATGTCCTCCGATGGGGGTGTTATGGAACTCATGTAGCAATAGGGGTATTGTAGGGGAAGTGGCTGGTAGGACAATTCTCCCTTTGTAGTAAAGCACTTCACCTTTCAGACTATATCCGGCAGGGGCTGGTTGGGCAGATAGTAAAGCTTGTTGTATCCCATTCAGTTCCTCATCCACACCCACCTGTTCAATGTATACTGTTGTATTCAGCCCTTGTATTACACTTAGCATCCCTAGTTCCAGTGAAGTAGGTAATCGAGAGAGGGCATCTGCTGCAGAATTTTCAGCTCCCTTTTTATACTCAATGCTGAAATCATATCCCATAAGTTTGGCAATCCATCTCAGATACTCCCCGACGATTACCCTTTTCTCTAGAAGGAACTTCAAGCTTTTCTGATCTGTTCGGACTATGAAGTGTCTCCTTAGAAGGTACGGCCTCCACTTTTGAATGGCAAACACCATAGCCATTATTTCCCTTTTATACACTACCTTAAATCAATAAGTGGGGGGCAACGCTTGGCTAAAGTACGCCAGTGGCCTTTTGTTTTGCATTAACACAGCTCCCACTCCCACACCTGATGCATCTGTCTTTACTACAAATGGTTCGTTAAAGTTGGGTATTCCCAACACTGGTACAGAAACCATGACTGATTTGAGACTTTGGAACGCTTCCTTTGCTTCCTCACTCCATTGGAAACTTTCCTTCTTCAGTAGTTTAGTCAATGGCAAGGCTATAGTGCCATAGTTTGCCACAAATTTTCTATAGTATCCGGTGAGGCTGAGGAAATCCCTCAATTTCTTCATATTACGTGGTGTAGGCCAGCTACTCATAGCTTCCAGCTTAGATGGATTGGCCAATACTCCATTGGCAGAAATAATATGTCCTAAATACTCAATACTCACTACCCCAAACTGACACTTCTTCCAATTGGCTACCAGCTGGTTGTCAATCAACACTTCCAATATAGTTGTTAGATGACGCATGTGTTCCTCCAATGACCTACTATAGATTAACATTTCATCAAAGAAAACCAACGCGAACCGACGAAGATATGGTTTAAGGATTTCATTCATAAGTGCTTGGAAAGTAGATGGTGCATTCCTCAACCCGAATGGCATCACCAAGAACTCATAGTGGCCTTCATGTGTTCGGAAAGCCGTTTTGCGGATGTCTTTTTGGTGGACTCGATATTGATGATAACCTGATTTTAAATCAATCTTTGAGAAGATTGTGGCACCATATAATTCATCTAATAACTCATCTACAATAGGAATAGGGTATTTATCTGGGATGGTTGCACTATTTAGAGCACGGTAGTCTATGTAGAAACGCCAACTCCCATCATTCTTTTTAACCAACAAAACTAGGCTAGAAAAGGCACTTCGACTTGGCTAAATGATTCTTGCCATGAGCATTTCTTTCACCATCATTTCGATCTCATCTTTCTGAGATTGAGGATACCTATAAGGCCTCACATTGATAGGTCCAACTCCCGGAAGAAGCTCAATGGTGTGATCTTGGTTTCGTTGAGGAGGTAGCTTAGCTGGAGTTTGAAAAACCACTTCTAATTTCTTTAGTACTTGTTGGATTTTCGATGGTATCTCAGTGTTATTCTTCATTGTTTCAGCCTCACTGTCTTCTTCTTCCTCTGCCCTGCCTCGGTTAAGGTCTAGACCATTCAATTCAATCAAAACTCCATGATCTCCTCCCCTAATTGCCTTGGCCATATATTTCAATGATATTTGTGATTTCACCAAGCCTCGGTCTCCTTGCAATTGGACTGTTCATTCTTCTACCTTGAACTCCATTGTTGATAATCTGTAATCAAAGATTATTTGCCCAAGAGTTTCCAGCCACACTACTCCCAGGATAACATATGCACTACCCAATGATAGAGGAAGGAAATGTTGAATAATGGATAGATCAGAGATGGTAATATATACACCTTTACACACTTCCGCGGCTTGAACTGCTCCATCCGATCCCAACAGTACATTGTAACCTTCAGAGGGTGATATGGGTAGCTGTAGTTCTGTGACTAATTCGAAGGTAATGAAGTTGTGAGTTGCTCCCCCGTCAATCAATATGACCACCTCTTTTTCCCTAATGATTCCCTCACCTTGATCGTTTTTGGTGAACTTATTCTGGCTAATGAGTTTAGAGACAGATTTGCGATCTCCTTTGTATCCTCCGGTGGTGTTCGGTCTGGTTTGTATTCAACTATATCCGGTTCTTCCCCTTCCTCTGCTAGGTCTTCCCTCTCTTAAACAAACATGAACTATAGCTCTTTTTTCTTACAACAGTGGCCAAAACTGAATTTCTCGTCGCATCTAAAACACAGTCCCTTATCCCATTTCTCCTTCATCTCTGCATCGGAAAGCCTCCAAAATGAGCCACCGGCGATCCCCTTCGTCCCTGTTTCTCCTTGCGCAACAATGGTGGTAGACGACCTGGTCGAACTCCCCCGGTTCGGGTTGATGGTAATGGTTAAATTAATCGGGTTACTCGACCGTGGTTGCTTGATCCACCCGCGTTTCCCCCCATCTTTGCGTTCGGATTGTGGATCCCCTCCGACTCGGCCCTCTTGCCTAGACGCCTTTACAACATTTAGTCTTCCTTGATCAATTGGGCCATTTGCATTTTGGCCTTCAATGCTTCGGGCTTCAGCTTCCTCATCTCACTTTGGATCTCTACTTTAAGCTCACAAACCTCTCCAAAGCCTTATCACCCAACTCTTTCAGCCCAGCCGAGTATCTTTCAAACTTCCTCCAGTAGTCTCTCACCGACGTCTCCTGCTGTAGCTGCATCACTCGGGCATAACGATCCGCTTCACTCACCGGCTGGAATCTTATTAAAAACAAATCTCTGAATTACGACCAACTACTCACTGGCGACCAATCGTCCTCCTATTTGATACCGGTCGAGTGCTTCCCCCTTCAAACATAGGACCGCCGCATCCAACTTGTCTTTCTCCGATAGCCGATTTACAACAAAATACCTCTCTACCTAGTATAACCATCCGTCCGGATTCTCGTTCTCTTCCCCTTTGAAGATAGGTACCTCCAATTTCCTCAGCCGCATATCAAACAACGGGATCTCCTTATTCACGGGTGCGCGTATTCCCTCTTGATTTTCTGTTTTGGATGAAGAACCCTCTGTTACTTTCTTTCCTTTGTCTGTTGGAGTTCTCTTCGATGAAGGCGATTGCTTCTCCGGATTGCCCATTGTTTCAATTTTCGACAGCACTAAAGCCATTTGAGCCGACATGCTACCCATCCAATCTTTCACTTCTTTAGCTTGTACTGCCATCATTTCCTCCATCTCCAGTTGTTTTTCTTCCATTGTAATTAATCGAGCTTCCATCTTCCCACCATGCCCAGGTGAGTGGTCTGATACCAGCTGATAAGAATGGACCCTCCTTCTTATTTTATTAATAGTAGGGAAGAATTAGAAAGCTTCCCTTCTCTCCCATCAGTCTCAAAATACGAGATTTGATTACAAAATCCTCAATGCCTCTCCATGGTCTCACTCCTTCTTAAAAATAACCTCCTCTCCTCGTGGTCCTTCCCTTTTTCTCTCTCTTTTCTGTTTTGATCCCCCTCTCTAACTAACAATATTTCCTATACATTATTTATTTTGATATTTACTCATTTTCCTTCTTTTTCTTTCTTCTTTGGTAAACTTTGGTAATCAAGGGCTTATCAAAACCATTTGGATATCTACAACAATTAAATGAAGAAGTTCTTCGTTTATCTTCATACTTCTCCCTCCAATCTTTTAAAGTTGTGAATTAAGAAAAGTTAAAATTTAACACATCAATCACCATTTTAAAAATTAATGGTTTGATCTCTACTAGCATGTGTTGAAGTAACCAAGGCCTTGTTTACACCAAGGAAAAAGTAATAAATGAATGGTAATTTGAAAAGTGGGTCTAAGTGAATTACATCTTTTGTTGTTTTTCTTGTATTTTGTACTTTAGGTGGGGCTCACTACCCAATTTGTAATAAAAAAATGCAAAATAATTGACAAGTAGAAGGTGATCAATCTATGTATGTTCTAAAATTACATTATCGTTACCGTTAGTGTTACTGTGACTGTATGAGAAATATGAATCTATCACATTTACTGTTACAGTTTACCATTTAACTCTAAACAATAACTGTAGCAGTAATGAAAACAGAAATAGTAAATGTGACTTTATAATTCTAAGTAAATGTGATTAAAAACAATCCAATTACATTTTTTATTGTAATCCATTACACTGATCTATCAATGGAATCTCATTAGGATTACATCAACTTTCATTACGAATTGATAATGGTGGCATAAAAGAAACTCATACCGTTGCATTTGTGAAGAACAGTCTTTTTTTCCCCACCTTATTAAGGAACCTGTAAAGACTTAATTAAGAAATATGAATATATCACAAGAATTATTAATAGGACGGTCAATTGACCATTTTCCCCTTATGCTAACGTGTAGATGTTACATTGTTTTTGTACAGAACTATGCAATTATAGTAAATAATAATTGCATAACAAAAAGTAGAGTAAATATACTACCATGAAAAAAAAAAGAACAAAACTTCTTACAGGTCCATTAACTTGAATTCGCATTGAATTGGTCCAATAACTTTACAACGGTTATAATGGTATGAAATTTCAATTTTATATCGAATAAGTCTCAAATTATTAAACATTTTTTTAAAAAAAATTAACTGATTACGAGTGAGATGGAAAGATTATGACTTTATTAGAAAAATAATTAAAAAACATGTCTAATATGTTGAAGAGTTCCAAAAAAATATTGAATACGTTGTTGAAAGTTCAAATGATCTTTTAAACACCTTTAAAATTTATGGACATATTCAACACAAAATTAAAAGAATAAACCTATATAAAAGATTTTCAAACTTCACAAATCTATTAAACAAACCCTAAAAGTTAGAAACTATACTTGTAGTTTTGTATTGAATGATTTATTTTCAAAGAAGCAAGCATTATGAGTATTTCATAGCGTTTAGGCCAAATCCAGGTCAAATCAAAGCAATTACAAGTTTATTCGAGCAATTAGGATCGAAAGAGGTGGAAAAACCAAAATTTCCCTACTCAAAGCATTGCAATCCACCAATATAACTCTCCACGACACTTGAAGACAACAAGTATTGTGACAATCTCGAGGATAAGAACCAGTGAAGCGTTGCTCGATGTTACTGTGGCACGCTAAGGACAACGTTGCTAGCGTTACAACACTCTCGTGATTTGAATAAATAGATCACTTTTGTTTTGGGTTGGGTGGTGAGTGATTAAAATAACTTCGCGTTAAGTGGTTGAAGTCAACATTCTCTCTAGTGACTCTGTTTGTACATCCCTAATATAAATAGCCTTAGTTTCTTTATTTGCAAGATGATGAGAATTTAAATGTGAGAGAGAGTGATGTAGCAGGTTGAGGTATGAAGCCAAATCCATGGTCAAATAAGGGAAGTTCATCCTTTAGAGATGAGAGAGCACTGTATAAAGCACACAAGTTCTATTTCAAAGGATAATCCAAAGCTTTCTGTTACAAAATTCTAAAGTGATTATTTATAGTCTTACAAAAAAAAAAAAAAAAGAGAATTAACTGATTAACTCTAAAAGACTAATTAAATATTAATTAATCTAAATTAACAACTAAAATATTAACCTAAAATATACTAATTTCCTTCCAATTCTCTTCATAGTAGTGAGACTTATCTTTGTATTTTGTGCATTAGACAAGTGCTTATTAGTGCTTGACAAGTGGTACATTTATAAGATTGGTATCGTCAACTTATATAATAATCAAGATTCAAGTTGTTGAATTTCAAGAATGGTTGTGGTAAGTTAACGAGATGGACAAATTTGATGGAAATTTAGATTTTGGATTGTGGAAAGTCAAGATCTACAATCTTGGGCCAACAGAAACCCATTAAGACACTCAAGATCCTTCAAAGTTGCCTGTCACTATGACAAAGAAAAAGAAAATATGGAATCTGCAGGCTATGATACATTGGTCTTAGACCTCAATGATAGTTTTTAAAACATGTTCGAGAAGAAGAAACAATCTTATAAGTTTAGAACAAGGTTAACGAGTTGTATGTTTTTAACGATTTACTTAATAAGATGCATCTTAAAGAGAGGTTCTTTACTTTTAAAATGTAAGATGTATTTTAAAGAGAGGTTCTTTACTTTTAAAATGCACTCACTTGACTCTAATAGAGATTTGGATGATTTTAAAAGGATAAATTCAAAACTAAAAAAATCTTTGGGAAAAAGTAAGTGATGAAAATGAGGCATTACTCCTAAACTACTTGAGGCCTATAAAGAAGTCAAGACTATTATAAAGTTTGATAGAGAATCAATCATTGCATAAGCTATAATTTTAGCAATCAAAACTAAAGTGGAAACTACAATTTAGACAAGACAATCAGAATATATAGGGAGTTTTTGTTATAGGTCTTAAATCACCAATTGACCCCAAAAGCTTAAGCTAGTGGGTGAAAGTAAATTTAATTTTATATCACACATCCCTCACTTGTGGATTTGAAATATGAAGAAGGCCCAATAAATGGAAATCAATACTAAATGAAGAGGAAATAACATTAGAACTTGAACCCAAGACATCTTAAAGTAACCTGTGACTCCATTTTAAATCATCAATTGACTCAAAAGCTTAAGTGTTTTAGTCAATTGATAATGTAAGAAAAGGAAAGTCTAAGCCAAAGGAGAACGAGCACAATTCAAAAAATAAAAGGAAGAGTAAAATAAATGTGCTTATTGCAAAAAGGAATGACATTTGAAGAAAGGTTGTTATGAAAAGCAAAGTTCGAAAAACAATAAATCCAAACAAGTGGAATAAGCTGTACAAATTTCTTTCTCTTAATCTGATGCCCTAATTATCACAGATTAGTGTAATGATCAAGATATCTCCTCAAAGACTCAAGATTGGGTCTTAAATTTGAGCGAGGCTACTTTAGTTGCTATAGAGAGTGGGATGGTCAAATGATGTCTATGGGTAGTTGATCGATCAAATGTGTATGTATGATAAAAATGTAAATAAGAATACTCTAATGCAAGATTATACTATAAAAAAATGACAAACTTAAGAGTGTTCCAAATATCATATCATCAATGGTAACCAATAAAATGAGTTATTTTGAGTAATCTGCAGAGTATTAATATATATATATATATATATATAAATATATAATGGAATTAGGGATTTACAGTCAAGTTTCAACCAATAGACTTTATGCCTTGAGTTATGTAACCGCATCATGTCGACAATTACCTAACATAGGTAGAGAACTTCTCTTAAACCTATATCTCTATGGCTACCTGAATCTTAGATCATTTGATGTAATTTCTAAATCTTATGTTGTATCTATTGGGATTCGTGTCCTAATTCTTCCTGAATCTCGTAGTTTCTAAACTGTACACATTGTTATGAATAAAATAAGAGTTATTATATTTGACATTTTCTCATATCCAATAAACAAAGCTCCATGGTTATTGTATGTAAACTTAAGCATGTATATGAGATATAGAAGTGGATCATGCCTTAAGTGATAACCTAAGTAGGTTTGTAGTATAAGGATTAAGGAGGGATACCTGATCCTGGTGACACTACGGATACGGCCCGCTTTGTAGAGGTTTGCAAGTATTGTGAACTACTACGGATGGTAGATCCTGACCATTCATGTGGGGACATGTGAGCGGGGGTGTCTTATACAAAGAGTTTATATAAGACCGGACCACGAGATGAATAGTCTCTTTATATAACGCCATTGTTACTCGAGACATACATCTCACCTAAACGACCATAAGTGACATGATCTTAATCCTAACTGTTTTGAGAACTCCTGCATTTGAGGGCACTCCTTTGATTAGTATCGGTGAGAGTGGCCACATTACCAAATCAACATGCGTACCATTTTGGGGATTTGTCTGATCTGGGAGCTGGGAACTCAGTTATACAAGATGGAATTCACTCTTTCCTCGAATCAGGGATAAGTAGATAGATTGCTTCCTTAAGGGCTGATTCTGGGTCTTAAACATAGTGGCCACAGCTTCTCTTTGGAAGAGAGGACTCAGTCATAGTAGGACTATGACTTATATTCATTAAAGGGATCAGTGGTACTTAAGAAGTTAGATGTAACTATAGGGCATAATGGTTATTTTCCTAGCTGTACTTACGAGCGATCTGTGAATGGTTATTGCATTATTGATTGGTTGATATGAACACAAAATATATTTGTAGTAAGGAAAGTGTAGCTGTCAGTCTTTAGTGAAATATGATATGATCGGTGTGATGTATGAGATACACCAAGTGGAGGATTAATATAAATGAGATTTATATTAAGTACCATAAAATAAAAAAAGAACTATGGTTTATATGTTTCATGGGATGAAATCTTAAAACTATAAGTTATAAATATAACATGGTAAGTTGGTTATCATATATATTTATAATAATATTAATTATTTGATAATTATATCTTTTTCTTTAATAACCAATTGAGTAGGAGGTTATTGGTGGTTTTATGGTAACTTTGAGATAAAAAGAAAAAATACTTTTCTAAATTGAGTAGAGTTGCTATTCTAGGAAAGAAACTCACGGTTTATTGTCAAGTGAATTGGATTCACTAAATGATAATTGAAAGAGAGACTAAACGATCGTGGGGTGACACTATAGATAGTTCACTCAGTTAGTCGTAGCTAAATGATCGTAGGGCATTTGCAATAGATAACTTGCCTTCTTCTACAAGATTGAGCATTCGTCTATACAATAGACTCTTGTCATCTCCCACTTGCTCAATCGTCTACACGATTGTTATTCCTTCGGTCTCTTCCTCTAACCAAGTCCACACAGAGCCCACTTCTAGATTCTCACACCGAGAATACCAAGGTAGACATTGTAGTGGTGATCTCACTCAACTCGACTAAGTTTGAGGTTTTGGAGGTCATTCTTGGGTTGCGATCTTAGTGATCGTTGAGTTCGTGTTTGCTGATTGATCGTGTTGTGTTGCGGTCGTTGTGTTCGAACGTTCGTGTGTTGCTGTCTTGGAGATTGAACAAGCATTCGTGAGCAAGGGAGTTTGAAGCATGAGTCTTCAAAGGTATGTATAATCTTTCCCTTTATCTCATTGTTAAGCATACTGTAATTTCATATTGTGCATGACCTGTAAGTTTTCGTTTTGTGACTGTAATTATTATTGTTTAATTTCGAATGAAATTTGGAACGATCATTCTGCTGCTCATGGAAATCCTTATGTCTGATTTTCTTCAATTGGTATCATAGCTAGGTTGTTCTAATATTCCAAATTTCATTTCTGTTCTGAACTTCTTTTACAGTCGTGGTGGGTTTTCTGCATTTGCATTTAAGTGTTAAATGTGTTTGTGGATGATGTTGATGAATGTTTATGGGTTAATTGCTTCTTTTTAAAGCTTTTTTTTCGATTACAAAGTATTAATTTATAAGGTCCCCTATGTTTTTGGGCATAATTAACAAGCAATCGAGTCTGTAATTCAAAGTGTTTGAGTTCGTCGAGTTGTTCCTAATGAAGTTTTGAAGTATGGAGATGCGGTTCTCAGCAAGGAAGAAGACCAAGAGTTTTTCATATGGTGTAGCCTCAAGTAAACGATCGTTGGGATTTGGCTAAACGATCGTGTAGATTTTTCTATGCGATCGTGTAGTATTTACGAAACGATCATTTAGGTAATGCTAAACGATGGGGTAAAGCATTTGCTATATCGCGTAGCATTGGTTGTTCGATCGTGTAGACGCTGGAGGTAAACGGTCGAGTGGGAGCATTTGATACTCATCGTTTAATAAAAGGTGCGCACACTAAACGATCGTGTAGTTACCATGCCTCATCACATAGTCATTGATTACACGATCATGCGGTATACGATACTTTGGCACTCGTTCAGTGATCGTTTAGACGATTGTGCTTCACCGCATCGTTGTTGTTTAGAAGATTGTTTAAGGTTTGCGTTATGCGTTGGTTGAGCTGCATGATCACGTACCTCGTGCTTCATTGCATAGTAAAAGGTACACGATCATTTAGATTTGGAAGCGTTGGTAAATGATTGAGTAAAGCGTTTACTCTTTCGTGTAGAGGATTATTTGGAGTTTGGTACACGATCAGTGGAGACGTGGACTTCGAGCGGAAGGGTTCAAGACCCGATTCGCCTGTTTGAACCGGTGACTCTTTGCTTTTGTAATAGTTAGCTTTTAGTTTTGAGGATTTGAGGTTAATTATCCCGGTTCATCAACTTTTGTTTAATATACATGAGATGTATGTGGTTTATATGGCATAGTGTATGATATATAGATTTGAAACCCACCTTAGGTTGTGCAATTATTCATGCATCATGTATTATAAGTGTTATAATATGGCATGATGAAATTATAAGAGAGCATGCACATGCATCATGAAATATAAGACTTATATTTATGCATGCAGTAAGCATATTCATGCATCATCTTTATATTATAAGCATTATAGTATAGAGGTGAATGGAAGCATGTTTGCTTGGTTCGTTGCTTATTTGTATAAGATTTATATAAAAGTAGCGATGAAAGAACAATGCATGGAGCACGATATATAGGCTGTTTGTAATTGTTATGAATGCCTTGTATGTGTTTGCTTTCTGTTGTGAAAGGTTTTGGTTGTTTTTACTATAAGCATTATAATGGAAATTAGAACTAAAATCGATAAGAAAGAGTTGTATGCGAACTTAGGCGAACTCATGTTTTAAAAGAGTTTTAAAATTGGATCGAGATAGACCTAAGTTCAAAGGTTCTATTGGGATTAGCAACCTAAGTTTAATCTTTTTAAATCGGTTAAATAGGATTAAATTGATTGGCATAAAAAATTTAAATTGTATTAAATCTATCTATAAGGGGTCTTTTGTCTAAGGCGGGTTCTGTCTTGGTTGGGGTACTTAAGCTGACGGAAACGGAATACCCCTACCTGGAAACCTACTTGGAAAGGTGATTAAGATAGATTTTTTGCAAGCATGCGACAATTGGTCAAAGACTCCGTTAAAGCGTTTAATGGATGTTGATCAGTTGGATCTACACCAGCTCGCAACGGAAGAAATCAGGATCCATAAGCATTCTAAATCATTAATTTTGGTTGAAAAGAAACATGCTAAAACAGAGTAATGAGTTTCATGAACATACCTTGGCCGAACCAACAAAATCTCCATTTCCAACTACAAAATCCTCTGAATCCTTATGTAAACCACCACAAGATCTTCCATACTATCTTTTTGGTACTATAGATTGAGTTATAAGACTCAAAATAAGTTGGAATCAAAGGGAATATGGAGAAAGCTCACTGAATAGAACCCATTAAAAAACACCTTCTTCATCTGAATTTTTTCAGCAAAAACTCAGTCGGTTCATCACACCTTTCTTCACTCCAATCTCTTCAATATATAGCAGACTATCATGCAAAGATATGTGCTGCATGGGATGCAACTCATGCTTGGAGTAAACCAAAGGAGAAGGTGGGTTTCTTGTAAGCTAGTTGAAGATGAAAAACCCATTTTCAAGTTTTGTGTAATTTTTCAATTTCCAAAAAGTATTTTGATTTTAAAATCATATTTTATTTCTAAAATAAAAATTATTAATTTTAAAAATTAATTTCATAAATTAATTTCATAAATTAATTTTCTAATAAAATTAATAAATAATTATTTAAACCATTTAAATAATTCTAATTAATTTAATATCTAATATTAAATTAATTTTTATACAAATTCATCTTCATATATTTAAATCATATTTAAATATATTTTCTCCAATTTTGTTTGATTCTAATTTGAACGTTTTGAATTAACTTATCACACTACTCTAGAGTTAATCCATTTCCGAGCTAGTAGGAGGACCTCATTGACCTACCGATAATGGACTTCAATGATCCGAGATTAATCGGCTAAACTCATTAGACCGATCCAACCCCCATTCGTTAACAAAGTAGTTCATAGTTAGCTAAGGATTAAGGTCAAGTTACCTAGGTCATCGCTTTGAAATAGTCAGTCTTAAATAGTAAACAACGTTATAAAATAAGAATGACTCATTTCGTGGTCCGATCTTGTACAAACTCTTTTGCACAAGGACACCCCCACTCTTCATGTTCAACATGAACGAATTAGGATCACTTCGTTTGTAGCACTTTACAACTCCTTGTAACAACTACAGAGTAGGCTGTATCCAATAGTGTTATCAGAATAAGGTACCCAACCTTATCCATGTACTATAGATCATTTTGACTATTTACTCGAACCTGGTCCACCTTTATGTCTCCACATAAAGTTCAAGTACTCATCCAATAGTCAAGGGACTTTTAGGTTTATTGGATTTTTATTCAAGAAATAGATCTATTCAATAATATCTTTATTGAATTTTCAGAATAAGCTCCATTGTTTACATACCACGAGTTTTAGGACATAAAACCCAACAAACTCCCACTTAGACTAAAACTCCAGTGGTAACTTATACATCTGATATACAAGACTGAGTTTCTGTGTTTTATAGAGAAATACAATAAACTAGGGCATCTTATACCCATCTTTTACCATTTGGTATCTCTATACCTGATATTTCTCCCACCTGCCCTAGGTTATTTGGTATTCCTAGTCCTACTAGGTAATTCTCAAACACTTTAGCCGAGAGAATTATTGTAAACATTTTAGTATACAATAGACTTTAGAAAACACTACAAGGGGATTGTATCTTAATCTCAATAATGGCCAGGAAGCACACTGTTCTCCCACTACATTGAGGTACTCTCAACTCTTTGAGCAAGATGCATCTGACCTGTCTCAACAACTCTTTGTTAATAGTCAGATCTAGAAATCTTTAAACTTTCTATACTTATATCTAGCCATTTAGATATCTGAATATCTACAAATGACATTTAGCAATTTGATTTTCAACAGAGGTTGCTAGAACAAACATAATTTTTGAAAATGAACATTTCATTTATCCCAAAAATATGTACAATTTGTTCTATACAAGTTTTAACAATTAAAAACAAGTAGCAACCTCTCCCACTGGTTGAGCTGAGCAAATGGTCTCAGGGTCAAGTTAGCCTGATTACCTTTTCTCTGCTCTCTTCTCGACAAGATATTGAGGGCAGTGTCTCCTCCAGTGCCTTTCATCGTTTCAATGGATACATTTCCCTTTGAAGAGGAAGTAACTTCAGGCTTGGAGAATATTCCTCACTTTTTGACAGTAGTAACATTTACTTCTGGCACCAGACCCTTTGTTCTCAACATTGTCTGGTAAGCCTACAGCTCACTCAGTATAGTAGTCAAATTTTATTCATAAATGCATTCAGAATTGCAGAAAACTCTTCGGAAGCGATTCTAGAATAAAACCAACTTGACTTCTCTCGTTCATGAAAGCACCATTTACTTCTGCCATATGAAAGTGGACCATCATGTCCAGGACATGTTCACAAACATTGGTCCTCACTTTGATGCGACTTTTGTAAATGTACTTAATGGCATCCCTCGCAGAGATTCCATAATCTCTTTAACAGTACTCATATCCTCATGCTTCTTGTCTTAACACATTAGATAAGCTGGCGATGGTATAAGCATGGGCTATATAATTAGCCTTGACTCATCTGTCATATACATCTCGAACATTTTGGTTTGTTTTTAGAGCTAGGAATGGGAGGATAGTCCCTAGTTAAGACAAATTGCAAATTGTCTATCACAAATATCGTGTTCAAATTTGATTTCCAATTCACATAATTATCCCCAATAAATTTATCTGACGCTAACACTTGTATTAATGAACTTGTCATTCTGAAATTTAAAAATCTAATCAAATTTTAGCAATTTTAATAATTTACCCAAGATTATTCTTTTGCAACGATACTACATCAAGATATTCTTAACTAAATACTACCTCTAGAATAACTCATATTCTGATAGTGATTTAGGTATCGCTTTTGGTCAAACATTATTAATAATTAATAATTCAGTAAGTGTAGACCCACCATTTTCGGACGTCAGAGGCCACTAATGACCAAAGAAATCCTATCCATTTCTGGAGCTTGAGTTGTTCTGAATCATATGTTACAACCCTCCGAGGGGATAGCCGTCGTTAAACGACTAGCAAAGGGTCGTTTAAAGCTAACCAGCAGGTGCAACATAGGAATCTCACAGTTCAAACTAATGCAGGAGACCACAAGATATGTTGACACATTTCCTTCACCCACTTACTATGAACTACTTCCTCCGTTCACCTTGGTATTGACTCATACAAAACACTTTCCGAAGGGAGGTCACTTCCAGGGTGACACGAAGCGTCATGAATCTCATGGTATGAACTATATGGAAACATGGCAGTTGAAATTGTACACTTGATCTCTGATCGGACAACTTCCCCTTATTCACCCGAATCTAAATTTAAGTTAAAAAATACTTTCCGAAGGGAGGTCACTTTCAGGGTGATACGAAGTACCACTTAAATCCAGACTGTGAACTCTTAGAGATGCAAGAGCTAAGAATAACATACCAGTTATTTTATTAATATCCCGCTGAAATTTTCTAATAACTCTATCATATAGAAGTTATTCACTACCACAGAAGAGTTGTAATGTTTGGGTAACTACATACTTAGGTTCTTTTCCGGCTAATTAAAAATTAACCCTAAGTCTATGTGGTTTATCCATGTATAACTCTTATAAATGGACTTAAACCTATGATGTCTAGGTGATAAACGCTTTTATTACCTCACATCGCTCACGGATACTCATAAAACTGGTTACCAACGCTCAATTATTCGGCCATAATTCCCAAGTAGGAGTTGTTCCGTAGACTGTCAACTTAAATACCCCGAACCTTCGACAAGATTATATACCGGTTGAGTTTGTAACCCTAGTTTTACAAGTTTAACGACCTATTTTAACTAATTAAAACAAGTGGTTAACCTACGTGAGCATGCAGCTGTTCTTTGTTATGAATTTTAAATGTCTAACCCAATTTTATAACAGCTTATAAAACTTTAGACATGCTAAACATCTACAACATACATGCATTCAATATCTAATATAACACTTATAGTAAATACAAGAAACCCTAACATGCATACTATATATTATAACAAATTATAACATACTTTCAATGCATGTTGCATGTTTCCTATGGTGGGATTTTAAATCTAAATGGCATACTATATGACATTCAAGATTGATTTAATTATAACATACATCCAATGCATAAAAAATTAAACACGTACTAATATGGTTTTAATTTTGACAAAAACAAGCAAGAAAAAGCCCAACTATTACAAAAAAAAAAAAAAAAAAGCTTAAACACCGCTCGAACCGCTTGAACCGGACCCAGACTATCTAAATCGGACTAGCAGAATCTGAACCGAACCAACCACAAACAATTTGAAGCTAAACCAGACCAAACCTCAAGAGAACCGGTCAACCGGCTGATCTTTTCCTCGCCCAAAATCTCGCTAAGTCAGATCATTTAGCATTGACGACCATCGTCATGCGTTTGGCTTGATCGTTTAGTATTTGCTTGATCGTTTAGCAACCAACGCCTATCGTTTAATCAAGCTACACAATCGTATAGTGTTCGCCTTCTATCGTATAGTGTCATCGTCTAGCGTCGGAGGATGCTACACGATCGCTTAGTGTCAAACACTATCGCATAGCTCCATCGTTTAGCATCGTCTTGATCGTTTAGCGCGCACCCGACGTAAGCGATCGCCTATTGCTATCGCATAGCAATCGACGCATCGCTCAGCTACCGCTCATAGGTAAACGATCGTGTAAGCGATCGCTCAGTGCTATCGCATAGCTCTTCGCCGCATCATTTAGCTCCCGATCAAAGGTAAACTATCGTGTAAACGATCGCTCTGCCATCGCTAGGTAAACGATCGTGTAAGTGATCGCTTAGTGCCATCGCATAGCTCTTCGTCGCATCGCTTATCTCCGGATCAAAGGTAAACGATCGTCTAAGCGATCGCTCAGTGCCATCGCATAGCTCTTCGCCGCATTGCTTAGCTCCCGATCAAAGGTAAACGATCATGTAAGCGATCGCTCAACACCATCACATAGCTCTTTGCCTCATCGCTTAGCTCCCACTCGAAGCTACACAATCGTGTAGTGTCATCGTATAGCAAAACAACGCATCGTTTAGCTCCCCCGGTAAACGATCGTCTAGCGCACAACACCTAAACGAATAACGCTCAAAGCTACACGATCGTTTAGCTTTTCCTTCATATCGTCAAACGTATGAAGCTAAACGATCGTTTAGTTACTGAAGCTTAACAATGATATGAACAAAGGCTGATCATCTGGAATCTACAACTCGGCCCCTTTGCTTATTTCTTCGAATTACAGCTTAATTTTAACTCTAATGATTCCAAATAAATGACTCTTGGGAAGACGTTAAAGCTCATCAAGCAAGAGCCAATTACAAATTTAAACGGAAAATCAAAGAGAAATTAACGACCAAAACTCAGAAAACCATATCATTACAACAGTTTTATATCTTAATACAAAACACCCACCAAACCAGAATTAATCCGAAATGAATGCTTATAAGATGCTTTGATACCAATTGTTGGATCAACACCATCACGCAGCAGAAGAAATCAGAATCCATAAGTATTCTAATTCATTAATTTTGGTTGAAAAGAAACATGCTAAAAACAGAGTATAATGGGTTTCATGAACATACCTTGGCCGAACCAACGAAATCTCCATTTCCAGCTATAAAATCATCTGAATCCTTGTGTAGACTATCACAAGATCTTCCCTACTATCCTCTTGGTGCTCAAGATTGAGTTGTAGGACTCAAAATAAACTTGAATCAAAGGGAATATGGAGAAAGCTAACTAAACAGAACCGAATAATTCTAAAATTTATTAATTTTACAAATTAATTTCATAAATTAAATTTTCTAATAAAATTAATAAATAATTATTTAAACAATTTAAATAATTCTAATTAATTTAATATCTAATATTAAATTAATTTTTACATAAATTCATCTTCATATATTTAAATATATTTTCTCCAATTCCATTTGATTCTAATTTGAACGTTTCAAATTAACTTATCACGCTACTCTAGAGCTAATCTATTTTCGAGCTAGTACGGGGACTTCATGGACCTATTGATCATGGGTTCTAACGATCCGAGATTAATCAGCTAAACTCATTAGACCGATCTAACCCCCATTCATTAACTAATGGGTCATTCCATTAAAGCTCATAGTTGAACTCCCTTCACTGTAGATATATTATGTCCACTTGATATAACCATAATTAAACTTAACAAGTTGTTCGTAATAATGGTTGGGTCAAATCTCTGTTTTACCCCCAAAATTACCTCTTGCTTCTTAAATCCCCACTGATCCCCTAATGAACAATCGTTTTGTGATCCAATCACAAAACCGAGTCCCTCTCATGCCAAATGAGAGGGGGATCCCTTGTTCAAGCCCTAGAATCAGCACTTAAGGGAACAACCTCTCTACTATCCCTAAAGCGGGTAGGAGTGAATTCCCTCTTGCACCCTATGTCCCCAGCTATCTATCCGGTCTTACCCTTGAAATGGCAGTCATATTGAGTTGGCGCTGTTGAGCCAACCCTCACCTATGCAAATCTAAGGGCAATCCCAGATAAACAGGAGTTCATAGTTAGCTCAGGATTAAGGTCAAGTTACCTAGGTCATCGCTTTGAAATAGTCAGTCTTAAACAGTAAACAACATTATAAAGTAAGAGTGACTCATTTCGTGGTCTGATCTTGTACAAACTCTTTTGCACAAGGACACCCCCACTTCTCATGTCTAACATGAACGAATTAGGATCACTTCGTTTGTAGCACTTTACAACTCCTTGTAACAACTACAGAGCAGGCCGTATCCAATAGTGTTACCAGAATAAGGTACCCAACCTTATCCATGTACTATAGATCATTTTGACTATTTACTCGAACCTGATCCACCTTTATGTCTCCACATAAAGTTCAAGTACTCATCCAATAGTCAAGGGACTTTTAGGTTTATTGGATTTCTATTCAAGCAATAGATCTATTCAATAACACCTTTATTGAATTTTCAGAATAAGCTCCATTGTTTACATACCACGAGTTTTTGGACATAAAACCCAACAGATCTAAAGTTGTTCAACTATCCAAGATAAAAGTTACTCTTCGAAAAACCTAAAAAGTCACTTAGTTAAAATTCTTAGTCATGTTTTTTCTAATTAAACTAAACCTTAGGTTATAAAATACTCAATGAGAGGAAGAGATATATATGATATGTCAATGATTCCATTCATATTTCCCCCTGAATGTTCATGCTGTGAGATTCATGCTTGGCCTCGGGTTGCCTTGGGAGCATCCCCCTTCGAATGATATTTGCATGAGTCAATATGAAGGTGGACGGAGAGAGTGTTTATAGTAAGTGGGTGAAGGGTATGTGTCAACACGTCCTACGGTCTCTTTCATTGGTTCAGACTGTGAGATCATTCTCGCACTCGCTCGTGGCGCCCTGGGAGCGTCCCCCTTCAGATGGGTTTTGTGCAGTTGGTCAATATCAAGGTGAACTCCATAAATAGATAGAGTCACTTTAGTTTTTGCCCTAATCGGATTTTTTTCCTTCGGATTTAAAATGGTGAGTCACACTTACGGAAAATTTTTAAGTAAGTTAATGATTTCTTGACCATACTAATGATGGCTATTCGTTATAGGAGCACAACCATTTGGCAGCTTTTGTCCTAAACCTGTGAAGCGTCATTGCAAAACTAGATGTTACATGGTGTTCATGTTAGTTTTGCTAAACGTATTGGATGTTGTATGTTTGTTTCAACGAGTATTTGCTTAAAACCTAACGTAGGTCAATGTGTTTTTGTTTTCAGCACCATGTTTGATTTTCCATTAAATGCCTCTAGTTTGACTGATTTTATACAGTGGAAAGAGTCTTGTAAAACGTATTTCATGGTAAACAACCTCCAGTCATGGTTGAGGAGTGTCCTCAAGTCCCGACCCTTGATGCACTGTAAAGTGTTCATAATGCATATGTGGTGTGGATGAAGACTAATTCATTGGCCCGACTTCACATTTGGTTGGCATACCTGATGTTTTGGCCAAAAGGGTTAAGAACATGGTCATTGTACCAGAGATCATGGACTCGTTGCAAGAATTTTTTGAATGTCAGTTCTTACTTTTCACGTACAGAGAGATGGATGACAATACCAGTAGTGTCAGTTCCCAAGTTAAACTCCAGGAAGAGAAAGTAAGTGTTGCTGACTCTGTTAAAGTTCATAGAAGAGAAATATTCTCTGAAATGGAACTTGGAGCTTATTTAGGTTCTGATACTGATCCCGTTACTCTTCAAAAGAGGAGGAAGTCTACAGACAGTAAATATGATTTATTGGTCTTGGAGACGTGTTTGGTAGAGAATGATGATTCTGTCTGGATCCTTGATTCACGTGCTACTAATCATTTCGGTTCCTCTTACCAATGATTTAGTTCCTGGAAAACCTTGCCATAGAGAGAGTTGACTCTTCGAGTTTGTACCGGTGAGGTTGTTTCCGCTGTTGCTATAGGGAAACTAAAGTTATTTTTGGATAAGAAACATTATCTGTTACTGGATAATGTTTTTGTAGTTCCTCATATCAAGAGGAACTTAATCTCAGTTTCTTGTCTCATTGAACAAGGTTATACCTTCTCCTTTTCTGAGAGTAAAGTCTTTATTTTCAAGAATGGTATAGAGATTGATCTTGGTTCAATGGAGAAGAACTTGTATGTACTAAGGCCGTTAGTCATAAAATCCTTGCTAAATACTGAAATGTTCAGTACAACAACAACAGCTAAAAGACCAAAGGTTTCTTTTAAGGAAAATGCTCATCTTTGGCATCTAAGGTTAGGTCAATCCAACCTCAATAGGATTGAGAAGTTGGCGAAATGTGGACTTCTAAAAAGTTTAGAAAAAAACTCTTTGCCGGTGTGTGAATCATGCCTCGAAGGCAAGATGACCAAACGACCTTCTACTGGAAAAGGTTACACAGCCAAGAAAGCTTTAGAGCTTGTACATTCTGACCTCTGTGGTCCGATGAGTGTTAGGACTCGAGGTAGGTATGAATATTTCATCCACTATTTCATAGATGATTATTCAAGGTACAAGTATCTCTACCTAATGCAATGTAAGTTTGAAGCCCTTGACAAGTTTAAGGAGTATAAGGCTGAAGTTGAAAACTTGTTAAGTAAGAAGATAAAAACACTATGATCTGATTATGGTGAAGAGTATATGGACCTCCAGAACTATATGATAGAACATGGGATTGTGTCCAAACTCTCAGCCTCAGGTACACCTCAACAAAATGGTGTATCAGAAAGAAGAAACAGAACCTTGTTGGACATGGTTCGATCTAAGATGAGTTATGCTCATCTTCCAGACTCGTTTTGGGGTTTTGTAGTGGAGACTGCATGTTATATTCTGAACAACGTTCCCTCGAAAAGTATTATGAAAACCTTTTGAGTTTTGGAGAGGCCGTAAAGGTAGTTTACGTGACTTTAGAATTTGGGGGTTTCCAGCCCATGTGCTTGTGACTAACTCAAAGAATTTGGAACCGCGTTCGAATGTTTGCCTCTTTGTAGGTTACCCCAAGGAAACGAGGGGTGGATGCTTCTATGATCCGAGTGAGAACAAAGTATTTGTTTCTACAAAAGCTATCTTCTTGGAAGAATACCACATCAGGATGATAAGCCACGAAGTAAGCTTGTTTTACGTGAGATTTCTAGTGAGAATGAGACTATTGAGGGTTCAACAAGAGTTATTGAACAGACTGATAGATCAACAAGAGTTGTTGAAGTCGGTTCATCTAGTAAACCAGCTCAAGAGTTGAGACTGCCTCGATGTAGTGGGAAGGTTATGAACCCACCGGAACGCTACATGGGTTTGACTGAAGCCCATAACGTCATTTCTAATGATGGGGTTGAGGATCCATTTTCTTTTAAGCAAGAAATGGATAATGTTGACAAGAATGAGTGGATTAAGGCCATGAACAAGGAAATGGAGTCTATGTACTTCAATAAAGTCTAGGAGCTTGTGGATCAGCCTGATGGGGTAAAACCTATAGGGTGTAAGTGGATCTACAAGCAAAAGCGAGGAGTAGATGGAAAGGTGCAAACCTTTAAAGCTAGACTCGTGGCAAAGGGTTATACCCAAGTTGAAGGAGTGGACTATAAGAAAACTTTCTCACCTGTTGTCATGCTAAAGTCTATCAGGATACTTCTGTCCATATCCACATTTTATAATTATGAGATATGGCAAATGGACGTCAAGACTGCCTTTCTTAATAGTAATCTTGAGGAGACCATCTATATGGCTCAACCAAAAGGGTTCGTAGTTCCAGATCAAGAGCAAAGAGTTTGCAAGCTTAATAGGTCCATTTATGGGCTAAAACAAACGTCTCAATCGTGGAACATTAGATTTGAAAGTGCGGTTAAATCATTTGGCTTTGATCAGAACTTTGATGAGCCTTGTGTTTACAAGAAAATCATCAACAACTCAGTAGCTTTTCTGGTACTGTATGTGGATGATATCCTACTCATTGGGAATGATATAGGGTTTCTAACTGGCATTAAAAAATGGCTAGCTGCCCAGTTCCAAATGAAAGATTTAGGTGAGGTGCAGTATGTTCTAAAGATCCAGATTATTCGAGATCATAAGAATAAGAGGTTAGCCTTGTCTCAGGCATCGTACATCGATCAATTGTTGATCAGGTACAAGATGCAGGATTCTAAGAGAGGTTTATTACCCTTAAGGCATGGAATCGTATTGTCTAAGGATCAATGTCTTAAGACATCTCAAGAGGTTGAGGAGATGAGACGGATTCCCTATGCTTCAGTTGTTGGAAACTTAATGTATGCAATGTTGTGTACTAGACCCGACATTTGATATGCAGTAGGGATTGTCAGTCGTTATCAATCCAATCCAGGATTAGATCACTAGATGACAGTCAAAACGATCCTCACGTATCTTCGGAGAACGAGGGACTACATGCTTGTGTATGGAGATAAGGATCTGATCCTTACAGGATACACAGACTCTGACTTTCAGACTGATAGAAATTCTCGTAAATTGACATCTGGGTCAGTATTCACTCTAAATGGAGGGGTTGTAGTGTGGCGATGCATCAAGCAAGGAGTTTGCATAAGACTGAACCACAAGATGAATAGTCATCTTATATAACGGCATTGATACTCGAGAATTACATCTCACCTAACCGACCATAAGTGACATGGCCTTAATCCTAAATGTTTTGGAACTCCTGCCTTTGAGGATGGTTCTTTGATTAGTATGGGTGAGAGTGGCCAGATTGCCAACTCAATATACCTACCTTTTTGGGGATTTGTCTGATCCTAACCATTCATATGGAGACATGCGAGCGGGGGTGTCCTATACAAAGGGTTTGTATAAGGCCGGACCATAAGATGAATAGTCTCCTTATATAACGCCGTTGATACTCGAGACTTACATCTCACCTAAACGACCATAGGTGACATGGCCTTAATCTTGAGTGTTTTGGGAACTCTTGCCTTTGAGGGTGGTCCTTTGATTAGTATGGGTGAGAGTAGCCAGATTTTCAACTGAACATGCCTAACTTTTTGAGGATTTATCTGATCTAGGAACAGAAAACTCAGTTAAACAAGATGAAACTCATCCTTCCCTGAAGTAGGGATAAGTAGATAGATTGCTCCCTTAAGGGCTGATTCTGGGTCTTGAACATAATGACCACAGCTTCTCTTTGGAAAAGAGGACTCGTTCATAGTAGGATTATGACTTATGTTCATTAGAGGAATAAGTCGTACTTAAAGGGTTAGATGTAACTATAGGGTCATAACGTTTATTGTCCAGCTGTACTTATGAGCGATCTATGAATGGTTATCACACAGTTGATTGGTTGATATGGACATAAAATATATCTGTAATAAAAAGAGTGCAGGTGTCGGTTTTTAGTGGAGTGCTCGGTAGGTAATGGATGGTGGATCTTGTGACTAAAGAGTTTAGTAAATTATTCACGTACCGTTGGAGCTTCTACCTTCAGGTTCATTAGGTCTCCTTGGTAGCTCAATGAATTCAAGTTGAGAATCAGTTCTTGTTGGTGATTTGAAATGTTCAAATTGACAAGAGGAAATTCGATTAAATATGATATGATCGGTGTGATGTATGAGATACATCAAGTGGAGGATTAATGTAAATGAGATTTACATTAAGTACCATAAAATAGAAAAAGAACTATGGTTTACATCTTTAATGAGATGAAATATTAAAACTATAGGTTATAAATATAATATGGTATGTTGGTTAACATATATATTTATAATAATATTAATTATTGGATAATTATATCTTTTTCTCTAATAACCATTTGAGTGGGAGATTATTGGTGGTTTTATGGTAACCGTATGATACAAAAGAAAAATATTTTCCTAAATTGAGTAGAGTTGCTATTCTCGAAAAAGAACTTACGGTTTGCTATCAAGGGAATTGGATTCACTAAGCGATAGCTGAAAGAGAGACTAAACGATCGTGGAGTGACACTATACGATAGTTCACTCAACTGGTCGTACTTAAACGATCGCAGGGCATTTCTATACGATAGCTTGACTTCTTCTACACGATTGATCATTCTTCTATACGATAAACTCTTGTCATCTCCTACTTGCTCAATGGTCAACCTGATTATTATTTCTCCGGTCTCTTCCTCTAACCAAGTCCACACAGAGACCACACTTCTGGATTCTGACACCGAGAATACCAAGGTAGCCATTGTGGTGGTGTCCTCACTCAAATCGACTGAGTTCGAGGTTTTGGTGGTCGTTCATTGGGTTTGTGATCTTTGAGATTGTTGAGTTCGTGTTTGCTGATGGATCGTGCTGTGTTGCGGTCATTGTGTTTGAATGTTCGTGTGTTGCTATCTTGGAGACTGAACGAGCATTTGTGATCGAGAGAGTTTGAAGCATGAGTCTTCAAAGATATGTATAATCTTTCCCTTGATCTCAATGTTAAGCATGCTGTAATTTCGTATTGTGCATGACCTGTAAGTTTCTATTTAGTGACTGTAATTTTTATTGTTCAATTTCGAATGGAATTTGGAACGGTCACGATTTCCTTCAGTATCTTTATTTCTAAGGTTACATGACACTCCTATATCTAAGCTTTTAATTCAATATTCCTTTGAGAAGTTATTTTTTATCTTAACCTTCTCAGTATTAAGACTCCACTAGTGCATTAAATTAAGCGATTTGTTTAAACTAACAAAGTAACAATAAACTTCACTAAGGAAATGTAAAGATTAAAGCAACGTGAAGAATTAACATAAACTCAAGCCATAAAGTTTTAGGGTATCCAAATGACTAACCCTTTTAGAAATTTAGCTCATAAGTATAAAAGAATCAACAAACTTCATTAATAAAATGCCATGAGTACAATATAGCAGGATAAAGATAGAATTTGAATAAGAAAATAACAAAGAAGTAAAATGATAAAACATGGAAAACAGTAATCCAAAGGCTTTAAATGAAACCAAAGAACTTAAAGTGTTATCTAGGATGGATTCAATTCTTTCTCAAGGTGAATCCCGCTTTACAATAGATTCTCATGGATATCATTGACCTAAAAAAGCCTACTCTTTTGAGGAATTTTTGTTCTTGAAGAGAGTATAGATAATTTTGTGGCTTTCCTTCAAAGATCGAATTCTCCCTATGATGATTTTGGTGTCTTATTGATGGACAGAAGGTTGGTGAGGCCTTCTATCATTCAAATAATATTTATATTTTATCGGTTATATACTATCTATACTGCTGAGTAGTATAAGTGGGTTGTTTGTGAATTTGAAATTGAGGGGGTTGTGTGTGAATTTGAAATTGTAAAATGATAAGATGTGTTTAGTTAATAGAAGTGGAATCTCCCAATTCATATTTATGGGCCTAGAATGTTGCTCAATCAATCTTGATCACATGGTCTACTTAAGCGAAAACACCGACAATATGCATCCTAAGCTCTTAAATAAGATTTTCATCCTAATTAAACTATGTGTCAATTAATTAAAAATGAAACACATTCAAAGATAAATAAACACACGCATTAGATTTTAGGGCTAACCATGATGATTAACCAATCGATTTCTTTTCATGCCTAAGTTACTCAAGCCAATTCATCATATTTTCAGTAACCCAATGCAAGATACCCTTTTAATAGACTATCGATGGCACTGCGGCACCATAATCTTTCATTAATTACTTGTTGGGATTGGTGTCCTAATTCTCTCGGAGTCTTGTAGTTTGTAAACAATGTACACATTGTGATGAATAATATAAGAGTTATTTTATTTTTCATTTACTCATATCCAATAAAAAAAGCTCCATGGTTATTGTATGTAAACTTAAGCATGTATATGAGATATACAAGTGGATCATGCCTTAACTGATAACCTAAAAAAGACTGTAGTATAAGGATTAAGTAGGGATACTTGATCCTTGTGACACTACGGATACGGTAGCTTTGTAGAGGTTTACAATTGTTGTGAACTACTACAGATGATTGATCCAGACCATTCATGTGGAGGCAGGTGTCCTATACAAAGAGTTTGTATAAGACCAGACCATGAGTTGATTCGTTTCTTTATATAACGTCGTTGATACTTGAGACTTACATCTCACCTAAACAATCATTGGTGACATAGCCTTAATTCTGAATGTTTTGGGAACTTCTGCCTTTGAGGGTGGTCCTTTGATTAGGGTGGGTGAGAGTGGCCAGACTGCCAACTTAACAAGCCTATCTTTTTAAGGATTTGTTTGATTAGGGAGCTGGGAACTCAGTTACACAAGATGAAATTCACTCCTTCCCCAAAGCAGGGGTAAGTAGATAGGTTGCTCCCTTAAGGGTTGATTCTGGGTCTTGAACATAGTTGCTATAACTTCTCTTTGAAAGAGAGGATTCAGTCATAGTAGGACTATGACTTATGTTCATTAGAGGGATCAGTGATACTTAAGAAGTTAGATGAACTACAGGGGAAAAACAGTAAATTGACCCAGTTGTACTTACGAATGATATGTGAAGGGTTATCGCACTGTTGATTGGTTGATATGGACACAAAACATATCTGTAGTGAGGAGAGTGCAGCTGTTGGTCTTTAGTGGAGTGCCCCGCAGTTAACGGATGGTGGGTCTCGATACTAAAGAGTTTAGTCAGTTATTCACGTACTTTTTGAAGCTTCAAGCTACAGGTCCTAAGGTCCCCTTGATAGCTCAATGGATTCAAGTTGAGAATCAATTCTTGAGGTTGATTTGAAATGTTTAAATTGACAAGAGGAAATTCAATTATATATGATATAATTAGTGTGATGTATGAGATACATCAAGTTGAGGATTAATGTAAATATGATTTACATTAAGTACCACAAAATAGAAAAATAACTATGCTTTGTATGTTTCGTGAGATGAAATATTAAAACTATAGGTTATAAATATAGAATGGTAAGTTGGTTATCATATTT
Organism: Benincasa hispida; assembly: GCF_027475165.1. NCBI lineage: Eukaryota > Viridiplantae > Streptophyta > Magnoliopsida > Cucurbitales > Cucurbitaceae > Benincasa > Benincasa hispida. Next base: position 24,648,261 of record NC_143488.1, on the reverse strand, counting down.
ATTTATAATAATATTAATTATTTTATAATTATCTCTTTTTCTCTAATAACCAATTTAGTGGGAAGTTATTGGTGGTTTTATGGTAACCGTGAGATAAAAGAAAAAAATATTTTCCTAATTTTGGAGAGTTACCACTTTCGAAAATAACTCACTGACAAGGCTATTAAGTGAAAATGTTTCACTAAGCGATAGCTAGTAGAGAGACTCAACGATTGTGGAGTTTAACTATACGATAGTTCATCAGCTGGTATTATCTATATGATAGGCTGCCATCTTCTACACGATTGAGCACATCGTCTATACGGTTGACTGTGTCATCTCCCACTTGCTCAATCGTCTACATGATTTTTGTTCCTTCTGTCTCTTCCTCTAACCGAGATCATACAGAGCCCACAACTCCTAGATTCTCACACCGAGAATACTAAGATAACCATTATGGTGGTGTCCTCACTCAACTCGAATGATTCGAGGTTCTGGAGGCCATTCGTTTGGTTCGTGATCGTTGGTCGTTCGTTGTGTTCGTGTTGTTGATTGTGTTGTGCGCCGGTCGTTGTGTTTGAATGTTGCTGCTCTTGGACTTGGATACCTAGAGACGAATCAAGGGAGTTTGAAGAATGTTTCTTCAAAGGTATGCATACTCTATCCCTTGATTATCTTATAAGCATGCTATAATTTCTAGTTGTTGCATGACCTGTGAGTTTCTGTTTTGTGACTGTAATTGTTTACGTTCAATTTCGAATGGAATTTGGAATGATCCTTTTGCTGCTCATGGAAATTCTCATGTCTGATTTCCTTCATTACTAATTTTCCATATGTGCAGTGCTCCTACAGGGTAGCATCGTAGTTCAATGGCCTTTTTTGCTGCACAGAGGTTTTCCATATTTGTCAGGCATTGTGGTGCTTCCTAAAATATTAGCTATTGCATTTAGCGCTAGGCACTAAAGTGGAGCGGCATCCATGGTCAATTTTGCCTCTTTTTGATATAGTTTCTTTTTTAGGGTTGCTATTGCTCCATTTAAGCTTGGTTTTTTTTCTAATGCTCGATCCTACCTCTTGGATATTCAAAACCTACAAAATCATCAAATAAACACATAATTAAGTCTATGAATGAATCCAAATTTAGCCAAGCTAGATAACACATTTAAGGTGCAATCAAGAGCATTAGTACTTTAAAAGTTTCCTTTAACTTTCATAATTTCAATTGTTTCACCATTCCTAAAATCTTGTAAGAGCCATTATTTTCATCATGTTAATGTTTGTAATGTATGTATGAATTGAATAATACTAAAAAATTGAGTACATCTTAATTTGACAAAGATAATTACAGGTAAACATACCGACACTTAAGATCTTGTGAAAAAGGGCAATAGGTAGTCAAGACACGTTTACATAAAGCATTCTTTTAGAGACAATGATTAAGAGTGTTCTTCGCTGCTTCTAATACATTTGTATGAGTGTTCTTGTGGTGAATTAAAGTTTCATAAGATGTGTTAGTTTTTTTTCTTTTTTCTTTTTTTTTTTTTGTATCGTAAAACATTTGTCATCATTTTTTCCCATTGAATTAAATGTTGTCTTTAATTTCACCAAAGTATACATAGGTAAGTTAATTTCATTTGACACATATTGTTCCCAATGTTGGAGTTGATACCCTAAATCTCGTGTGTTTCGTAGTTTGCAAATTTTGTGTACACGAAATATTTATTTGATAAAATAAGACGTTATTTTATTCAACATTTAGTTTGCATTAACCCAATTTAATAAACTAAGATCCAAGGTTATTTAATGTAACTTAAACCTATATATGGATGATATACAAGAAGATCATGTGTAAGTAATAACCTAAATGGTCTGTAGTATATAGATAAGGATGAGTATCTTATACTGGTGACACTACAGATGCGATCGACTTTATCATTATCATAATAGTTGTAAAGTGCTAAAAATGATCAGATCCTGATCATTCATGTGGAAACATATGAGTGGAGGTATCCTATACAAAGAGTTTGTATAAGACCGAACCCAAAATGATTAGTCTTTCTTTCAAACGCCGTTACTTGAAGAGATTAATATTTCACTAGGATGACCATAGGTGACTTGACTTAAGTTTAAATGAGTTGTGAACTCCTATCTATAAGGGCGATCCATTTTTCTGACTCTATAAGCCTACCATTTTAGGGATTTTTCCGAGTAGGAAGCTGGGAACACAACTTCACAAGATGGAACTCACTTTTCTTGTTTTGAGAGTAAGTAGATGAATTGCTCCCTTAAGGGGTGACTCTGGGTCTTGAATAATGAGGCGCCTCACCCTTTCATTGACCAGAGAGGGGTCTAGTTTATAAGACTATAACTAGTTTTCATTGGAAGGATCAGTGGTACTTAAAGAGTTAGATATAACTACAGGGGTAAAATAGTAATTTGACTAAACTGTAGTTATGAGCAATTTGTGAAAGTCAACTTACTATTGATTGGTTATATTCATAGACATAGAAATATATCTATATTGTAAAAAGTGCAGTTGTTAGTCTTTAGTGGAGTGGTCAGTAGTTAATGAATCTTGAATAATTTAATTAAAAAATTGAATTAATTAATCTCGTATCATTGGAATTTCTAATTTATAAGTTCATAATTGCTAGCTCACTAAGGATAAAATAAGGAAAATTATTTTTGAAATAATTTGAATTGTTCAAATTATTTTAGAGAATTAAAGGTAATTTTTATACTAATGTGATCAATATAATAGAAATTTTCACAGATAGAAAAAATGTCAAATTATTTACAAAAATAACAAAAAAAAAAAGAAAAACACTAATAGAAACTGATAGACTTCTATCAACCTCGATCAATGATAAACTTCTATCAATATTTCTATCAGTTTTTATCACTGATAGACATTGATAGACTTCTATCCGTCTATATCAATGATAGACTTCTATCAATTTCTATCAACTATAATTAAATTTTAATATTTGTGTAATTATTTTTTCTTATTTTTCTATTTTTGAAAATTCTCCTTAATACAAAGTATCACTATAGGAAAAGAAACCTACGATAGCTTCGAAAAAAAAAAACGCTATAATAGGTCTTTTATAGCATTTTCAGAAAGATGATAATGTGAGATGATTTTTATAATTTTTAGAAAGATTCCCTCCCCTCTTATCTAGAAATTACAAGTTACTCACATTTTAAACAATTAAACCAATACATCACAATAATTGAAAATAGAGAATAAGTCAAGATTAGAACTAATACATTTTTCTGAGTATCCTATACTCCATGCTTCTTTCTTTTTTCTCTTTTTCGTTTTTTCCCTAATGATAGTTGGTGGAAGAAGGGTATAGTTTCGATATGTCTTTCTTAATAAGTTTATGAAATGGAACTACGAGCTTTCTTAAATCTTGCAATCTAAACTGTTCTATGCTAAGGTCTTATTCTAAGATTTAGACCAAATTGTTTGGTTAGTGTGCTTTTCAATAGTTGGACATCTTCATCAATCTAGATATAATAAAATGATAGTAAGTTTTACAAAATATGTATATGGGACTAATCAACTCCATATCGTGACTAATCAATTTTGCATTATGGAACTAATTCTCCTTTTTATTTCTTCCAAAGAAACTCCCTTTTTCTTTTTGCAATTCTCTGAATTTTAGAGAAAGATAAACATCAATGACATGAAAAGTGGAAAAAGAATGAGACTACACATTTTCGGAAATAAAAGCATACATAAAAGCAAAGTTATTTCCACAAAGAAGTCGACGAAATACCTTGAAATAGATTTAAGCCAAGTTCTCAAGTTAATTAGATTTGAGTTGGTTGATTTCCCAGCCTTCGCCTTCCTGACAAGCACCATAGCACAAAAAATGGAACCTCTTACTTCACTGTTAATGGAGTTACATTGCTACAATTTCTGGACACAACCAATATAACAAACAAACTGAGAAAAAAAACTAAGAAAAGTTCTATGAATAGAGATTATCACAAAATATTTTTGGTGGTAGGTATAAACTTTAAAGTTGGTGCAAAACATGAATGGTTCATTATAATGAGTTTGAAAACAAGCCCTAAGTTTTATAAATTCCAAAATTGAAATTATGGTAACTATGATATATAGATGATAGTATTCCTAAAAGAGAGAATAACATAGGGTTGAACCACTCAATGTGACCATGGTGCTTATTTATTTAGTTACTTATTTTAGCATTCAAAATCAACCTTTATGGATTGAATTTAGAAACAAAAGCACAATCAAGTACCCATATTAAGAAATAACACACCAATTCTAATGTAAATGAACACAACTGAAGAGCATATCCTATTTTGTTCTCCTGACAAAATAACCCTTCTCTTTCCAAAACCATATAAAATCCAAGAACTTAGGTACTAACCTTTCAGCATAGTCTTCCTTGAGAACTTGGGTGTGAGGATACTATAGGTTTTCAATAGAGAATTAAAGGTTGCTTGCCTATATGGAAACATTTGTAACGAGTGAACAAATCAAATAAAACATGATGTGGCAAATGGCCATGCACATAAATCTATTCCAGTGACCAAAATCCAATTTTGAAAAGAAACTAGATGGCTTTTCACACGCCATTTATTTGCATACATTTTCACAAGCAATTTATTCCATACCATGTAAGCATAACAAATATTTGAGCTTCTCTATTCTAGAAACATCAAAAGTTGCACATGAACTCCCTACATTAATCTAATTACTCAATAACTGTTTAGAATTTACCACTATTATGAAATCTACATTACTTGACACTTGTAGTTTTTAATTACTTGACATTTCCTTGGAAAAAAAAACGTCAAGTAGTGTGATCTTGGACAAGAAAATGTCAAGTAAAAGGGTTAAAAAAACGGAGATTGACGGAATATTTCAGATATTTTCACCCGAACCTTTACTTGACACGATTTTCGTATCAAGTAATATAAGGTCTTACTTGACACATTTCACGTGTAAGTATAAGAAGTTCTTACTTGACATTTTTTTCGTGTCAAGTAAAATATATAAAAAAAAAATTGCCTAATAATATATTTTTTTCTTACTTTAATGAAAAGCACTAAATTTTTCCTTTCATTTTCTCAAGCCACCCCATTTCTCTCCTACCCCAAACCCTGGTTGTGTGAAAGGTTGTCCGTCGTCCAAGCTTGGCCGTGTGAATCAGGTGCCATCCGTCTGTGGTGCTGACCATCCATGGTCGACAGTCCATGGTGTCGTCCATCTGTGGTGTCGTCCGTTCATGGTGCCGCTGGGGTTCTTGTCATCTGGTGGGTCGTCCGCTGTTGCCATTTAGGGTTCTTCATCGCCCGCTGCCGCTGAGATCTTCCACTATCGCTGTTGTATTGTCTTTGTTGGGATCGTTCGCTGCCGTGAGTAAGTATTTTTTTATATTTTTTAAATTAAAAAACTGAGTTTAAAACTTTAGTTTTCATTTTTGTTATGTGTATGTTTTTTTAATTGAAATGGTTTTTTTGTTTTTTTGTTTTTTTTTTTGTTAGTTTGAGGACGCAGTTTGGACTTTTGAGTTTGATGGGAGCGTTGTGATTAGATTAGATTGGTTTATTATTATTATTATTGCTAATATTTTGCTGATCTGCTTGGTTTTATGGATTTTTATGATTCTGTTAGAATATAATGTTTGATTATTTGGACCAAATTTTGGTGGGTTGTTTATGTTTTAGATGTTAATTTTGCTGATCTGCTTGGTTTTATGGATTTTTATTTTTGATTAATAAATTTTCAAGTGTTTAGTTAACAAAAGGGGATTTTATATTAAATCGTTGTTTTATTGTATATAATTTGTGAGGTTAAAAAAAACAATGTCTTCAATTACCTTCTGCGAATAAAGATTCTTAAGTTATCTATAAATATCAATTCCATACAAATTTTATATGTTGTATGAGTTATCTAATTTGAATTATTGTAATATTTTTTTTGTACTTCCAAGATTAGCTTATTATAAGTATGGATAAATCATAGATGACAAAAAGTAGATTATCTAAAGAGTTTGAGTTGGGTGTGGAAAACTTCATCAAATTTGGATTTTTCAATACAAATAATACTACTATACGTTGTCTTTTTTTGAAACATGGAAATTGTCAAAGACATAATAGCTATGATATTAGAGATTATTTATATTTGAATGGGATTGATGAAAGTTATAAGATTTGGTTTTGGCATGGTGAGAAACTTCCTAGTTCATCCTTGCATGAAAAATCCCTTGAGCGTAGGTATGAAGAGAATGATGTTGGAAATATAAAAGAAATGGTTGAAATTGCTCATGAGTAATATTCAAAAGATCCCAATGGATTCGAAAAGTTGCTTAATGATAGAAGTCATTGTATGAAGGATGCAAAAAGTTCACCAAGTTGTCTACATTAGCGAAGTTGTATAACTTAACAGTTAGACATGGATGGAGTGACATTAGTTTCTCATAACTACTAAAAGCATTAAAGGATATCTTACCTTCTACTAATGACCTCTCTACATCAATGTATGAAGCAAAGAAAACATTAGGTGCACTAGGAATGGAATATGAAAAGATTCATGCATGGCCTAATGATTGTTGCTTGTATCGAAAGGAATATGCCAATGCAATTATGTGTCCTGAATGCGATGAGTCAAGGTGGAAATATGGTAAAGACACAAATAAGAAGAAGAAAATCCCTGCCAAAATAATGTGATATTTTCCTCCTATACCACGTTTTTCACGGATGTTTAGAAGTGTTGAATGAGCTAAAAACCTGACTTGGCATGCTAATGAGAGAGAAATGGATGATAAATTACGTCACCCTGCAGACTCCCCAGCTTGGAAGTTAGTTGACATCATGTGGCCGGACTTTAGTTCTGAACCTAGGAATCTTTGTTTAGCATTGTCAGTAGATGGATTAAATCCACATAGTAATATTAGCTCTAAGTATAGTTGTTGGCCAGTTGTGATGGTCATTTATAATCTTCCTCCATGGTTGTGTATGAAAAGAAAGTTTATGATGTTATTAATATTCATTTCAGGTCCAAAACAACCAGGGGATGACATTAGGATATACTTAGAGCCATTGATTCAGCCATTATAGGTTATATACTTCAAAGAAATGTGTGGTGGAGGATAGAATTTTAGTCTTGTGATTTTTAGAATACATAGCACATATAGATTGGTCTTACAATTTTGGAATTATCATATATTGGGGTGGGTTGATAGAGTATATACTGTTGTACGATTGGTCTTGTAAATTTTGGAATCATTCATATAGACATGAGTAATGGAAGAATAGAATTATTTATTTTAGTATTCTGAATTGTTACGTTGGATATATTGGGTTGATATATAGACCTGAAATATGTGCAACTGTTTATTTTAATTGATGAAATTGTCTTATTGGAACAAATGTAAGGCAGGAAATGAGAAATGGAAATTAAATTCGAATGTTTAATTTGGAAAAAAAACATAGATGACATTGGAAATGTGTCAAGAATTAGATTACTTGACCATTATTTCGTGTCAAGATAAAAATATATTTGACAAATAAAAAATGTCACGAGTAATCACAATAATAAGTGTCAAGAATTAATACACTTGACATGTCATCAGTATCAAGTGTATTATATTTCTTGACACACAAATTGTGTCAAGAATTATTTCCCTTGACGTTTTTACAGTATCAACTTATGACATTATACTTGATAGTCGAATACACGACGCTTTTATTAGCGTCAAGTATACCCACTACTTGACATTGGAAAAACGTCAAATAATCCAATTTCTGTAGTAGTGTACAAACCGCACACAAACCTCATATTTTACTAAAGCCTATCCAATACTCTTATTTAAACACCATTATTCTATTCAACAAGCTTATAAAAAAGAACACAATAGTTAATTCCACGTAGTTTTCATCAAACAAATCCACAAAGAAAGAGAATGAATCAAAAAAAGAACAACCAAAATTAGTAACAAATCTATAATCAACACATAAACTATCATTAAAAATTTCACAAGGTTTGTCTAATAAAAATTTGAATATTAGGTAGGAACGACTTATCCAAAAAAAAAAAAAAGAATTTTAGAAAGAAACAAATGAACACAACACATTATGTAACATCTCAAAATTTTAGATGAATTTAAAATAATTGTCCTAGATTACTGGATGTAATATTCTCTTTAATTTTGAGTTTTGAAGCCAAATTCGAAAAAATAATTAATTAGATTAATTTGTTATGGAATTGTTGGAGTTAATTGTTAAACGATTTGAGATATTGGAATTATTCTAAGTAATTTCGGATTATTTTCCTTTAATTCATTAAGATTTTGGGGCCAAATTAAATTATTTTGAAAAGATAATTAGGGATTTGTGATAAAAGATATGGGTTTTAGAATTTAAATGGTGGAAGATTAAGATTTGAAAAGGGAAAAAAGAATATGTATATATATATATAAATTGGCCTTTGACCAGTCAACTAGGGTTTATTTTACCTTTTAAATATATATATTTTAGTAAAAAAAAAAAAAAAAAGAGAAAAGAATAGAGACTCTCATCTTCATGCACATTCAGCCGCCAGCCCCCCACGCATCCTCTCCTTCTGCCGTCTCTCTGAGTCACACCGTCAGCCACCAGCTCCGATCGTCACCATCACCAGTGGCTCACGTCTCCGCCGTAAATTCCACTGTCGTCGTTGGAAGGTCGCACTGCCGCCTTCGCTTTTACCACATCAGTTTCTTTCCAGATCTCGTCGTCGCGGTCTTCATTGATGCCGATTGGAGCCCAGTCGCTGCAATGTCGCACGTCTCTGTCGATCGTCGTCGCTCTGTGAATTTCGTCGGGGCTCCATTTGGGTGAGTTCTATGAGATTGATTTTGGGAAAGATCTTGTTGGATTTTTTAGTTTCTTGAAATATATTGAATACCCATTTGATTTCAGGTTAGGTTAATTTACCAATGATATTTAAGTGCTAGATTGGAGATTAAGGAGTGTTGGAGCGCTGTGTGACTGTGTTTTGGGTGTTCGACGTTTTCTTTTGGTAAGTATTTGAGGTTTTATGGCCACTTGAAATGTTAAGGGAAATTTGTAAGGATGATTATTTTTTGGTCCAAAATATCAAATTATCAATTTTTAAAAAATAATATTGCTGACACCATCGTCATACCAAATTACGCCCTTACTTCTTCATCTTCTTACCATTTTAGTGAAAACCAACCAAAACTAAAAGCTCTTCCTTCAAATTTTCCAAGCATAATGGCTTTGTATCACTCATAAACTAAAAAAATTTTAGAATCCATCATTTGGGCTTGCAAACGATTCCACTGCCGCCGAAAAATCGAATTGATTTATAAATCTTTCAATCTGTGCTTGAAAATGTCTTAAACTGATCGGTAATGGGGTTTTGTGGGTCGTTCTAGGTTTAGAAATATTGAAATATTGTGAACGCGTGGTTTTTTTTGTCTTCTGTGGTGGAAAACGAGTAAAAAGAGTTTGTGAGCAAGATAAGTGAGAGTGAAATTGTCGAGAGCGATACTAGAGAGAATGACACCAGAAAGGGTGGGTCGTTCTAGGGTTTATAAATATGTTTTCGATGTCTTCTGTGGTTGAAGACGAGTAAAAAGAGAGAATGTGAGCGACACTAGAGAGAGCAACACTAGAGAGCGACACCAGCAAGAGCGAAACCAGGAAGAGCGAAGCCAATGAGAGCGAAGCCAATGAGAACGATACCAGCGAGACTTAAACATAATGTTTTTTACAAGTTTTTTTTTCTGAAGGAGTTTACTGATTCAATCTCTATTTCATGCAGGAGCGATTTAAGATGTCAACACGTTTCAGAATACTCGTAGTCGACCGATTTCCCGATCAAGTAATGTGCTTGGCCTACATTGCTAATGTGAACAAGATTATGAAGAAGAAACTTACCCCAAGGTAATTAGAGATGTTCAAGAGTATAGTTTTTGGGCGATTTGTAGACGTTGACATGGTGTTTAATGACCCAATTATCCATCATAGGTTGTTGAGAGAAGTGAAGAGCACGAGATCTGACTCAATCTCATTCTCTATTTATGGAAATGTCGTCAATTTTTTCGAAGGATGATTTTTTTGTTGATGATTGGTTTGTGTTGATCCCCTACGCGAGTTGATCAGAATGAGCAGTCCTCATATGAACTTGTAATCAAGTATTTTGGTAATCGAGTGACGAAGGACACCTTACATGTCCATCTACTAAAAGAAAAATACAAGGAGTTGGAGTTTGAAATGACGAGGATGCTGTAAAGATCACATTAGTCTACTATACTGAGGTTGCAATGATGGGAAATAACAAACAGAAAAATGTAGTGGACCTTAATTGTTTTAATGACGTTCAAAACATAGAGTACTAAATAGTCTAGACTAGGACACCATTTTTTGAGAGAGGACACTCGATCTCTTAAAGATTGCATTGAATGATAAGAGTAGTCTATACAAGACGAATGTGAAAGGAAATAAAAATTACGTCGTGAAGTACTCTTTGCGTGGATTTCCACAAGCGTCCAGGTAAATTTACTTAACATAATAATCGTGTTGTTTGATTTAACATTACAATTATTCTTAATATATGTTAAATTTTATTTAGGTATAGACGTACGAGATCCTAGTTGCATTGATAATTGGGAACATTGTAGAGTGAAGGAGTAAGGTGGCTTTGCCTCGTATATTACGATGGTCATGCTCCCACTCAGTGTCCTTCAAAGTACTCGAAAGAGATATTCGAGTCTAACAATGTATGTTTACTCTATGCATAATATCTTTATTTGATTGTTAAATTGATACTAATCAGTTTACTGAGCTGTTAATGCAGATAAAGGTTAAAGAGGGTATTGTCATGACAGGCGCTGAGAGGGAGTTTCGGGATACCCCAGTGGATAGACGACCTATATTTGATCTAGGTGCCAATGATGATAGTCTTGAAAGTGGTAATAAGTCGAGTAGTGGGGGTAGTTCTGAAAGTGACGGTGATGATCATCGTGGAGGTAACAATGATGAATGTGGAAGGGTGGAGGGAGAGGATGAACACGAGCATTCTAAGCACGAGGATGCTGAATATGGAAGGGTGGAAGGAGGGATATACACATCTAGTGATGATATGTTCCATGATGTGGTGGGGGACATACGCGATGAGGACGAGTTGAACCCACCTGATGTCCATCTTGTGGACTCCCATAGAGAGCCATCTATGGATGAAGAGTGTCCTGAGTGTGCTGCCCACAGGGAGGGAACCAATCCCAACGATTCTATTTATTCATACATGCGAACCATTGACAGCTCACTATCGAGGTTGGATGGTCGTATATCGAGTTTAGATAGTCGTGTATCCAATATGGAGGAAAACATGACAGACATGAAAGGACAATTGTCGGTCATCCTGTCATTGTTGCAGTCTATGTGCAAGGTTTGCATTTACTATCATTTTATGTCTTTACGTGTTTAGTTTTACATGTTCGTGAACTCATCATTTTACTTTACTAATTGAAGGGTTCCACGGTGAATGAGGAGACGACAAGGTTACCCATCCCATCTCAGGATCCTAATACCACTGATGCGACTGCCTCTGATACTCCCATCTCCCTGTAAAGCCTCAAAATACCACCTTCACCTACTCTCATCCACCCTTTAGAGCCTGATACCACCACAACATCACCCACTGACGTCAAACCTATAGAGGCCGATGTCCCACGAACAGAGGCCGACATGTCTGACTTACCATGCCACATACAGAGGCTGACATGTCTGACATCCCAGAGGCTGACACTTCTTGTATTGTTACGACCACAGAAGGAATTACACTGGTGAGTAATTTATTGATCAGTAATCTTTGTTTATATTTTTATATTTCTTGATGAGTAATTTTTTGTTATCTGTTTATGTAGGAATCTCGAAGAACTAACTCGTAAGAGAAAAGTTATTGATAAATATACACCTCCAGCTAAAGTAAAGAAGAAAAGTGTGGTTAAGTATCCTCTCCCAGGTGCAGAGCGATTATCGCGTACAATGTAGCACATGATGTTCTATTTAATATCTTTACAGAAATGATGGGTTGGATCTCAGATGAGAATACCGATAATGAGGTTCGAGAGAATTCGTTTAAACCACTTGCCAATCAATTTTTCAAGGAATTGATTGAACTGAGTTCATGGGTCGAGTGCAATGTAAGCATCCTAGTCTTGACTTCATTACATTTGGATATCTTATACTTTTACTGACATAGTAATTTTTTATATAGACCATAAATATTTTATTTCATTTTATGAAAGAAAAATTTTATACCCGACCTGACATGTGTATGCACAAGTTCACAATCTTACCAATTGGTGTAACAGTTAATTTTGATATATTTTGTTGTGCATAGTCATTTTACCATAGTATATTTCATTACTTAACTTCTCATTTTATTTGGTAGAGTCACCTTAATGCTCATGGTGGGATATTTAAACGAATAAAGAATAAGACGAGATTGAAGGCTACCCTAGCATGGGATGATGAAGACACGTACAAGGACTACGTCACAGCTAAATTCGATGTCAAATGGGCATATGTGGATTTCGTGTATACAAAAATGAATATTATTGAGCACTGAATGGTCCTTGCAATGGACATTAACAGAGGCCATATATTCATGTTCGATTCACTTCCGTCATACACATCAATAACAAAGCTGGTGGAATTGGTTGAAGCCATTGACTGTCACAATACCATCCCTACTTCACTACTGTGACGTGGATCATAAACTTACATTTCCAAACCTCATTCTAATTTTTTCGTCCTAATTCGATTTCAGCGTTACAGATAACTGAAGTCTACTAAGCTCTTCTTGGAAAAGAAGGAAGCGAACATCATCATCATTTCTTATGTATTGTGGAGGGACTTCATATTCAAGCTTATATTTAACTCTCAGTATAAGATGAAATTCTGAAGAACTAACATTTGTAACCTTGTAAATGTGAGATTTAAGTTCTACAGACACAATGGTTCCTATTAACTCTCCCCTAATATACGAAATTTCATTCTCATCCCAATCACCTCTATGTCAAATAAGTAGACACTTTTTTGTCATCCTAGAAAGTAAGAGAACATTTGTCATTAAGTTGTACAAGCAATTGAAGTGTACTCTCGCTCTCTCTTAATCTCGCTCTCTCTCGTAATCTCGCTCTCTCTTAATCTCGCTCTCTCTCGTAATCTCGGTCTCTCTCTCTTAATCTCGCTCTCGCTTAATCTCGCTCTCTCTTAATCTCGCTCTCTCTTACTCTTGCTATCTCTCACTCTTGTTCTATCTCTCGCTCTCTCTCTCCTAATACAAAATTTCGTAATGCTACCTTTCCAGAAATAACACAGCAAAAATAATTAAACAGACTCAAAATAATGAAACACCTTCCTGAAAAACCTGTTCCGTTTTGAAAAAGCCTCATCTTGGAAATCCCCGTTCGAAAAATCTCTGTTCAACAAAACGTCGTCGAAAACCAGAGAAGTAATCACCATTGAAATGGAGTTTAGAGTTTAAAGAAATCACCATTGTATTGTGTTTAGGTATTATTGATTTGAGGCTTCAGTCGTGAAAATTGTCAAATCATTCGTACACTGACGAGCAATCACATCAAATCAGGAAATTTCAAGCAAAAGCGAGAGTGTTCAATCAGATGAGAGCGAGACTTACCTCGTGAGGTACTTGTGAGGGCAATTTATGTAATTTGGTATGGCGATTCAACTGACATTATTTTTTAAAAATGGGTCATTTGACATTTTGGACCCAAAAAATGGGTCATCCTTACAAATTTCCCGAATGTTAAGGATGTTGTAAAATAAGTTTTTTATTCTTGTTTGGTTGGATTATTTGGTTGAAGCTTTGAAGTGGTTTCAGATTGAACCACTTGTTCAGTGAGCGTTCAAAAGTGTTTGGATTTAATTTTGGTTATTTTGATTGGAGCAATTTGGGGGTTATTTTAGATTGGGAAATTGACCTTAAATTTTAATTAAATTTGGTTCTTGGCTAGGGTTGATTCAAGGTGTATACTGTTTGGATTGTTGGGTTTGGTGTCCTAAATCTCGTGTATTCTCGTAGTTTGTAAACATTGTATAACCAAATTGTTATTGATAAAATAATTGTTATTTTATGAGTATACTCTCAATCGAAAGTCGGACTATGACTTATTGTTCATTAGAGGAATCAGTGGTATTTAAGGAGTTAAATGTAACCACAGGGGCAAAACGATAATTTGGCCCACTGTACTTACGAACAATTTATGAAGGGTCATCGCACTGTTGATTGGTTATATCTAATGGACATAGAAATTTATATGTAGTACGAAGAATGTAGCTATCGGTCTTTAGCGGAGTGATCGATAGTTAATGGATGTTGGGTATAATTAAAGAGTTTAATTAATTATCCAAGTACCATTGAAGTTTCAATCTACAGGTTCATAAGGTCTCCTCTATAGCTCAATAGGGATTTAAATGAGAATTAATTTTGGATTAATTTTAAGTGTTTAAACTAATTGAGTGAATTAATTATATATGATATAATTAATTAAATTATTTATATGTGATATAATTAATATAATGTATTTGATACATTATAATATAAAATATTTTGAGAGGAATTTGATTATGATTCAAATACTAATTATATGAATGAGATTCATATAAATAAATTTAATATAAATATAATTTACATTTAATACTATAAATAGTTAAGAGGAATTAAATATTTGAATATTATTAGAATATTAATTATATGGATGAGATTCATATAATTGATTTTAGTATAAATATGATTTATATTAAATATCATGCGTTGTTGAGAGATGATAAAACTATAGGTTATATTCTATTTGATACAATATAAAACTATAAGTTTATGTTATATGTGATATAACATATAGTATATAGAGAAATTATTTCAAATGGTAAAACTATTGAAAATATTTACAAGATATAACAAAATTTTAGAATTATGAATGATAGACGCTGATAGACACTAATATACTTCTATCATTGCCTATCAATGTCACCGATAGACACTGATAGAAGTCTATCAATGTCTATCAAGGCCTATAATTCCTAGTTCTAAAATTTTATTATATTTTGTAAATATTTTGGTTCATTTTTCTATATTTGAAAACAGCCATAGTATGTATATATATATATATATATATATTATTTTAATTTAATTAATTTTATATTTAATTTAATTAAAAGGAGGGAGTTACAACTGCCTCCCCTTAACCCTCTTAGGAAAATGTGTAGTGTAGGGTTGGGAGTTTAGTTGTCTTCTTCCACCATTTGAGGAACTAAAAAAACTTTCAGTTTCTCTCCTAAAAATACTCAGAGAAGAAAGGTTCTTCTTCTCCCTCTCAATCTCTCCTCCCTCTTCCAAATCTAGGTCAGAACCCACAACTCTTGCCGATTCTCAATTCTAGAGAATACAGAAGGTTCCAGTTGTGGTGGTGTTCCAGATTGAGGGAAACATGAAGAAGTGTTCTTCAACGGTAATGTATATTTCTTCCTTTTTTTCCCTCAAATACATGCTGTAAAATTTAGATATAATGCATAATCTCTTTGTCTTTTATTCTGTAATTCTAAAATTCTATGAAAATGAAAAATGAGATCAATCCCCGCTTCTGCACAAAAACCTTCGATGGTTTCCCTTCATATACAAGTTAGTTGATTTGGATAATTGCACTTTAAGGTAAGTTACCTACTGCCGATTCGTCATTAAACCCAAGTATGTGTTAAGATTTAGTTTCTATGTTGGCTTGGAATATTATGACATGCTTGATGGTCGGTTGGGATTGTGGAAGGTTATGTTTATGCGATGGAAATCTTGATATTATGTTTTGATGCATGTTTGATTGATGGATGGATTTAGAGACTGTTTTAAAATCTCTTAAGCATGATTTATGACTATGACTGTATGCTTATGCCTAAGTTGAACTATAGTGATTGTTAGTATTCTTACCTGGCTATGCACATTGCATGTAATGAGCCTTTAGGCTCAGACCTTATGCCTATGTACGATGCTCCCTTGGGATCACCCCTTATGTTTATGATTATGTCCCTCTGGGGCACTACCTATGAAAGTGTGCCTCCGGATTTGCCCTTTATACCTATGCCTACGATGCGTAATGTGCATCTAGTCCCGATAGGAAGTCTAATAGTTCATCTAGTGGGCCCAGTAGTGGGTCTCTTACTATATATATATACTCATCATTTCCTCTTCATGTTTTTTTTTTTCAGGTAAAGGTAAAGATAAATCAGCGAAGGCAATAGGGATCCGTGACCCTGGCCATTGGGATACGATATCACTTTCGCACTCATGTTTCTATTTATTTGATATGTTTTGGTTTAGGAGTCTAGCATTTCAAACTCTGGTTATTTCACTTATTAATTTATTTATTTGCTCATTTTGTTTTAAATTAGAGTCAGGGGTACCCCGAACGATTTGTTTTTAGGATTTTATTATTTTAAAACTTCATTTAATGAAATAAAAGTTTTGGTATTTTTTATTTATTATTTAAATTTTCCTTTGAAAAATATATTGTCAAACATATGCATGCATGTAGTAGCGTCTTGAATGTATAATAAAAAGTTAGATCGTTACGCATTATAATAATGAACACCTTATATTTCAATCATATATTCAACAAAAGTAATTAATATATATATTTATACACATCATATTATGATATACCTTCACAAAGTTTTTAAGTGTCTTAATTGATCTACTGGAAGAAGTAAAAACCTCTCAATAAAACCAGTGAATTGAAGCACCTCTTGGAAAGCTTACTAGTGACAATACCAACACCACGAGAAGCAGGGATTATAAAGTGACAGTTAAACGAAGACCTTAAACCTAGTCCTCTTCCCGACCATGTTTCAAGGATATGATCTCCATGTCCTCATGCTTGAGGTGAGGCCGATAAGAGTATCGACGATCAAGTTCCTTTTTATTGGGAGACAATGGAGGTAAATCTTCTTAAGTGATTGAAGCTAACCTTCCTTGACAAGGCGATCGAGCTTGGTGACTGGAACCCACTTTTCCTTATCATCACGGCTCCCTTCGCAACAACGACCACTACCACGATCGCCTTGCCACTACAACCTGTTATTGAATCCTCTGCCAAACCTGTCATAGTCTCGTCCTCCATATTCAACCAAGATCAGGGTTAGCAACAAGAATTAGCATGGAAAATGGGAGAGGGGATTAGGGATTTGAAATTTACAAAGAAGAATAGACTAAAGGGTTGGAGGAAATAGGGATTTGATACAGAGAGAAGAATTGTTGCAGGAGACTAAAAATGTAAAATAGAGGGAAAAGAATTTAAGAAATGTTACCCATAAGTTAAACCGTGCGCGCCTCTTCGTTTTTCTTTTTTTTTTTTTTTGGGGGGGGGGGGGCACTGACAAATGCTATAATGAAATGTTATGGAAAGTGATATTTCTTGTAGTGTATGATATATATTAATACATTATAGTATATAATTAATTATAAATATGATTTATAATTAAAACTATATAATATGTGAGAGATAAATATTTGAATAAGATTTAAATATTATTTATAAGAATAAGATTCACATAATACAATAGGTTAAAATTAATGTGAACGAGATTCATATTAAAACTATAGGTTATAAGAGATATTGCATTTTAATATGATTAGAATGCATAATATATAGTTAATTAACTAAGAGTTAGTTAATTATATTTTTTATAAAATTAATAACTCTCCATTACAGGGGAGTTACTCGTTGGTTTTCATGTGGGAGTTACTCCGTCACTCCATCCTCACCTTTGATTCTGTATGAATGTAAAAAGAGGGGGGAGAAAACAGACATGAAAATACTGATTCAAGAATATATCTCCCTAAAAGAAAAATTCTCATATCATCTTTATAAAGTTTTTCCTTCCCAAAAGCTTGAAGGAGACCACACTTTCTTATTCCTTGTTGGAAAATAGCAAGGTCGTTGCATGGTGTTGTCCTGTTCGTTGGAAATGTTGTTGTGTTCATGCAGTGCTGAGATCATGACCTTTGGGGAGGAAATCTGATAATAGGTTTCAATAAGGGTAAGTACTTCTTTCCTTCCTCTTAGTAGAACAACATGCTTAGAGTTTATAATGTTTATCTTATTGTATGTTTTTGTATGCAAACTTCTTTATTTTTGTGTTTTTCAAAATTGAAAATCAATTGCACGACATTCACACGCTTGCGCGAGCAGTTCCATTCCTTCACCCAACACATCTCATTTTTAAATGTACATTTTTATCTCTATAGACTTTTGGATTCCTTAGAACTTTGGATTATTTGCATATTGTAACTATTGGCATATTGGTAACTTAACTTTATTAGTTCATTTTAAACTCTTTTTAAATATTGAAACTAGTTTATAACTCTCGGAAACTCTCTATTGTAGTTTGCGATTGGATTCACTGTGTATGCATTATGATTTAAAATTGTGTTATTCTTTGAACAACTTTAAACTCCTTTCAAAACTTATTTACATATTGTATTTTAGTTATAACCCTTAGAACTATTCCATTTAGTTTGATATTAGATTCATTGAACACTTTTTAAGCAAGATTGATGAGTTGAAAAAATTTGTCAATATTGATGTGTAAAGCCAAACTCTAAAATGATTTTTTCTTTTCTACCTAGGTTTTGCAAGAATTCATTGGAGCAGTTAAGCCACGAAGTGAAGCCACGAAGCAACTGATATGTTTATAAGATTTTTTGTAGGATTAGTGGCAAAACTTTGGTTGCAGTGTACTATACTTAACTTACTTCTTGTAAAACCTTTACCAATTATTAGTCAATCTATTTGTTAAAAAATTAACAACTTTATCATTATATATTTTAAATCCTTTTATGTTTGTGCTTATTTTTTGTATTTAAATAGGATTAGTTGATTAAGGAAATCACAACAAATAGAGCTTATGATACCTTCTGGACATAGCCTTTTTAACAATAGGCTATGGAATCCCTAAAAAAATGTGGAAATTGTTAAAAATTAAATTTGGGGGACGCGCTTTAAAATTTTTTAATTATCCACCTGACGCGTAAAATTCTTTCTTTCTTTTTCTCTATTTCTCGTCCTTTCCTTTCTTCGTCTCTACACAAAAAACCTAGATCTTCCTTCTCTCAAATCTCAACCTTTATTTCTCCCAAATCTCAACTTTTCTTTCTTCTCATAGAACCCAATCTTCATCATCGACGAGACCGTTAAAGCTACCTTGTTGAATCTGGACTCTTATTTCATATTAATCCCTTTTTAGGGCCAGGCCTCAAATCCATCCCCACCGATCTTGGTAATGGTACGATTGTCAACTGTTAAGCACAAAAATTTAGAAGATAGATGAAACCTTGTTTTTTTCCTCTCTTAATAGCATCTGCAAATTTTCATTTCCTCAACTCCAAAAATCTAGGGCTCGCAAGTTACATGAAGAAGATTTTCTTTTGTAGGTAAGAACACGCACTCTTCTTCTTCTTCCTCTTTTGTGTTTCAATTTCAACTCTTAGGTTTTATGGATTTCACTCCGGCACTTTGTCTACCAACTCTTTCCATCTCTATCTCTCTCTCAAAACTATTGGATACTTGAAGCTAACGATTCGAGGTTAGTGACTGGTGTTGGGGTTGATGTCTTAAAGTCTCGTGTCCTGTAGTTTGTAAACAGTTTGTACGAACGCTTGTGTTGTATAATATATGATATTTACTTCACATCTTAATTTTGTTTAGTTGTATATTTTATTTGCTTTACCACAAATCAATAAATACAAAATCTCTGGTTGTCTGTATGTAACTTAAGCATGTATGTTGTGACATACAAGTGGATCATGTCTTGAGTGATAACCAACATGGTCTGTAGTATATGGATATAGGAGGAAAACCTTATCTTGGTAACGCTACGGATGCGGCCCGCTTTATGGAATGGTCACAAGTGTTGTGACTTGTCACAGATGGTCTGATCCTGATCATTCGTGTAGAGGACATACGAGTGGAGGCATCCTATATAAAGAGTTTGTATAAGACTTGACCACGAAGTGTTAACATCTCGTTATATAACACCGTTCATAACAGAGACTTCACTTCACTAGGATGACCATAGGTAACATGATCTCCATCCTGAGTGAGTTGGGAACTCCTGCCATTGAGGGCGGTCCTTTGATTTGTATGGGTACAAGTGGCTAGGTCGCCGATTCAAGCTTACCATTTTGGGGATTCGTCTGATTTGGGAGCTGGGAACTCAGCTACATAAGATGGAATTCACTCATTCCCCGAGGCAGAGGTAAGTAAATAGATAGCTTCTTTAAGGGTTGATTCCAGGGCTTGAACGATGTGGCGCCACACACCTTCTCTTGGCTTAAGAGATGTTCACACATAGTTGGACTATGTTGTATTGTTCATTAGAGGAATGAGTGGTACTTAAAGAGTGAGATGTAACTACAGGGGAAAAACGATAAATTGGCTCAGTTGTACTTACGAGTATCTGTGAAGTGTTATCGTACACATGATTGGTTATATCCGATGGACACAGAAATATATTTGTGGTAAGAAAAGTTCAGTTGTTGGTCTTTTGTGGAATGTCTGATAGTTAACGGATGGTGGATCTCGTGGCTAAAGAGTTTAGTCAGCTATTCACGAACCGTTGGAGCTTCGAGCTACAGATCCATTAGGTCCCCTGGGTAGCTTGGATAAAGTCGAGAATCAATGTTTGGGTCAGTTTGAAATGTTCAAATTGACAAGAAAGAGTTCGATTATATATGATATAATTGAACTGGTTAATTATATATGATATAATTGGTTAAATGTATGAGATACATTATTTGAGAGGAAATTAGATATAAATATGATTTATATCAAGTGGAGGAGAAATTACTATAGTAGATATGTGATATCAAACTATAGGGTAAGAATATAATATGATTATATTCATTAATTATTAAATTGATTAATTATTAGATAATTGGTCGTATTATTCTCCTCAATCGTGCGTTAGTGGGAGTAGCTGCATTTGGTTATGGTAACCAATGAATAAAATGAAAATTGTTTTGATTTGGCAAAAAAATTTGAAAATTCACAATCGATGCGAAAACATAAACGATCGCCTAGCTTGAGAGCCTACACGATAGTAGCTCATCGTCTAAACGATCGCACGACTTTCCCTAGACGATCCCTTAGCTTTCCTAAACGATCGCATAGCGTGTCGCATTTTGTAAACGATCGTCTACCTTTTATTAAACGATCGCTTAGTAAAACCTACACGATCTGTAGCTTCATCTAAATGATAAGCATCCCTACTATACAATAGCTCTTTCTCTCCCACTTGCTTATCGTCTACATGATCTGTCTTTCCTCCTACCTCTACCAAATTCACCAAAGACCACACTTTGGATTCTCACTCCGAGAATACCAAGGGCTCCAATTGGTGGTGTCGTCCCCGCTGTTTACTTGTTCGTGACTGTTCATGTTGCTACCGTTTAAGTAGACGATCGTGCTGTCGCAGCCAACTGATTTGCTGGGCGATACAGCTTGTAGAGGTTCTTCTGCTGCTTTGAGTTCAATGTTTGAAGAGAGTCTTCAACTGATATGAGAACTCATTCCCTTGTGTTTTATTTATCGAAGCATATCGTTAATTAGTGTTAATTTGCATAACTATTTGTTAGAATGTGTATGTTGTATTTCGGTCATAATGAAATCGGAAAGATCCGAATGCGCTCATGGATGCTCTTCGTTAAGAGTTCCTTCAACTAGATCCTCCTACCCTTTTAGACCAGTTTTATGTTTTGACTTCAATCAACTCTTGAACATTCATGCTTTCGAATTTAATTCGTATGGGTATCATTCGAATAGGTAATTGCAGGTACCATCTCATGCTAAAAGTAAAACTTTTATGCTAGATCTCGACTCTTGATCCGATAAAAGAACTCGATCTGGTCCAAAACTCGATCAAGTCTTGATCCGATCCTCGATCCGGTCCAAAACTCCCTCACTGTGAAGAACTCGATGCTCGCCCAGATCTTTCGTAGAATAAAACCCACTCGATGTTCCCCCACTCGATGTTATTGTGTGTTACTTTTCCTCTTTCATTTTAATAAGTTCGTTTATTCGAAAAAACTATTATTGATTACTTTGTTATCTTGTATCGTGAAATTTAGATTCTTGATTTTAACATTCTTTTCTTTCTTCTCCCTTCAATTGAATAGTCTTTTGCAGGTCAAGATGGTGGTATACAAATGATTCTTAAAAAAGTGAGGTACGTGATTTGATTTTGACTTATTAATTAAAGGAGTTTATATTTATTTAAGACAAGTTTGTGTAAGTTCTTAAATTTCACATATTCTGATTTTTTATTTAAATTTGTGTGAGTAGGTGTTGTAATTAGTCACTTAGGACATGGATTTTTTTTTACTGCAGCTGATTGGCCTTAATATATTATCTTTGGTTGATATTGTTACCCAAATATGTGGAAATTTGGTTGTATCTTTAGTGAGTTGTTGTGGTGCTGAATTGATCAATTTTTTGTTGCTTAATTTGTTGAAAGTAATAAATATTTCTAGACTTCTTTGTAATAAAAGTGGTGCTGAATTGTGTTTACATAACTTTGTCTATTATTAATGAACCACATATTTTTTTAGGTTGTTTAAGAGTCAAAATGACAATTGTGTACTTTTTATATAGTCTTAACATTCAATTGTGGTTTTGGGAACCAATCTGATGCTAATTCACTTTTTATGTAGGTAGATGAAGATCAAAGATGGAAACTCAATTCCATGATACTATAATCTTCAAAACTTGATGAATTTTGTATTTTGTGAACCTTGTATGGTTGAAAATTATATTTGGTGTATTTTTTGTATTATTTGGATAATTTTTTTTGTTTCTCATGTAAATTGATTACTAAATTTCAATAATGAAAGGAAGTCATTGTATTTAATGCATACATTGTGAATTATTTCATATGTTTATTTAACTTAAAACAAGTGTTTGTAATGTAAATGGACATAATTTCAATGCTGTTTGTTATAACATAAGATTAAAACTAAATATTATGATATAATAGCCTTAAAAAAAGGTTATCATATGTCAAATAAAGCATTAAGAAAAGGCTATTATATAATAAAGATAGTATTAAGAGCAAGCTATAATATTTTAAAGATAGCTTTAATGACTAATGCTATTGAATGTTTGCATAGCCATGTATACATACTCTATCTTCATATTCTATTATAGTATTCATTATAGCTCTACAAAAAGGCTATAAAAAGTCCCAGACTTTTAATAACATGGGTTGTCAGGACCTTCGAAAAAGGCTATGAAAAGTCTTTTATAGCCTTTTTCGTTAGCTATTGCATCCTTTATTTCTTGTAGTGTATGTAATAACAGGGTTGAAAGAAATAACAAACTATCAATACATGAATTTTATTGACAATACAAAAGTGTCATAATATAAATTGCAATGACAATAATAATGTGACATGATTGAATATTTGTTGACATAAAACATTGTCAAGGTTCACATACTCTTGATAAGAAAACAAATGTCACATACTCTTAAAAAGTGTCATGGTTCAATATTCTTGACAAGAAAAAACTGTCACTATATATTCTTTCTTGACATTTTATAACTATCATCAATACTCATAATGATACAGAAATAAGTCAATTTTCAATCAATTTATGACAAGAATAACATACCATAGTAAACTTGACAGAGACAGTTTATAACTGTTAGTAACTATTTATTGTTGACAATTATTTATTTGTCAATAAAAGTCCAATTATAAAAATTTTCAAAAAGAATCATTGATATTGACACCTTTATAAGAAATACTACGACTCACAATAACTATCACAAATTATAGTTGTGATAATTTTAAAATGCCATGAAATTCAAGCTTTATTGTAGTGAAGGCAATAGGGAGTCGAGACACCCTTACAAATCATCGTCTTAAAGACAATTATCTCCCTTACACGGATTGCAAGTAAACTACAACAAACATCTCAATATGATATAATAACTAATTAAGGTAGAACAACGTCGTTGAACTATCCGAATCTGACAAAACTCTTAGATACTTTTTCTATCCTCAACTTAAGATCAAAACAAAAAAAGATAGAAAAAAGATAACTCTTAAAAAAAATGTGATACAACACAATATAACCAATTTTCTATTAATAGGTTAGTAATTTAGTAACTCTCCAAATAATAATATAAATACAAGATTGAAACATATGTCAAACATAACTCAATTGATTGAGTAATTACTTGATAAATACAAGTATAACTCTTCATCAAACAAAAGTAACTAAAAATGTTGCATTTGTAAACAAAACATTTAATTCATTTTGATGTCTCAATCCAATTTGAATGTAAACATTAAACAAAAAATTAGAATGTAACAATGGTGCCTCGAGGTCAAAGATTCAATTCTCCCACACTAAATATGATAAAAAATGTAAAATTTAATTTAATTTACATATGATAAATGTAAAATTGAATTTAATTTACATAGGATAAATTCATCACCTTTCATTTTACTTGGGTTTTTCATCCTCAAATAAGTGTGATGGGAAAGGTTGTTGCTAAGTTCCTAACAACCATTACAACCCGCTCCTCTATAGCTTAACACATTTTTAATAAGGATTATAATTCAGCCTCAATTTTCAAGCACATCAATAACAAAATTGTCTTTCAAACAAACGGATAAGAATGAAGTAAACACTTCCATTCAATTCTTTATAAGATATATAATATACATTTCATGGATGCATGCATATACTCAAGTACTCACAAGATTCCACAGCTCTCAATCACTCTCCAAAAACCAAACCCTAGAACAATGTGCAAAAGCAACAAAAAAACAAACACCATGTGTGATTAAACGACAATAAATTAAATAGAAGCCAATTTGCTTTGTGTGTTGAGTTGTCATCTACACGTGCTGATCTCTTGTCCCAAAAATGTAATATCTCTTCTTTATAAACAAAAACTAATGTCTTTGTAATTTACAAGGGGAAACCAACAAAAGAGAAGGCATGGTTAAGGAAGCTAGAGCTCAAGCAAAAGTTAGGGTTGGAGTTGAAACCCTTTGGAAAGCTTTGGTTAAAGACTTAAGATTTATCATTCCAAAGCTCATGCCTAATACTGTTGAAAAAATTGAGCTCATTCATGGAAATGGTGGCCTTGGCTCTGTCTTGCTCTTCCATCTTGGCCGTGGTGAGTTCATTTTTCATATATATAATTATTTCTATGAGATAATATTTGTGAATGGTTAGATTAGCTTTTGTAATTTCCATTGGCAATCATTTGATCACCCTTCAATAATTTGATGGGTTAGAAAAATCTTGAGAATTGAATCCTTGTGTGAAATTATATGGTGAACTCATGTGTATGAGGCATATCTAGTTAGTTATAACTTAAAGACACAAAATATAAAGTTAAGTCTCCATTTAATTAACTATGTGATTTTTTGTTTTTAAAATTATATATCCTTGTTTTCTAACTCCCATGATTTTCATGCTAAAATTTACTTTTTTTTTTTTTTAGTTTTCAAAACATAGCTTTAAATTTGAAAATATTCCTAAGATATAAGACACGAAATTAAAGAAACTAACAAGTTGAAGAAGTCATTGTAAGCTTAATTTATAAAAATAAAAAACTTAAAACTAAATTGTTATAATCACACGAACCCCTAAATGATTTTAGAATGTTAAATCACTCATTGATTCAAAAGCTTAAGTTGATGAGTTGTAATAAAATTAATTATATAAACACTCTATCACTTTTTCCATTACTTGTATGCTTAAAAATTTGTAAAAGATTCAAAAAGTGGAAATCAATATTAATTGAAAAGGAAATGATATTATAGAAATTTTAATACAGAGCCTCTTAGATCTCCTACTCTAAAAATATGTTATATCACAATTGACTCATGCATGTAGGTGAATGAGTAATTTAACACAGCCAAAAAAAGGTTAAGTATTAGAATGAATATTACTTTTTCCCAATATATTATAAACAGATATAGCTCAAATATTTAGTTCATGACACAACTCTTACAATGAATATAAAATAAGGAGTAAATGGTGTATAATTGGACTTTAAATTTATAAAATATTCTCAAATAAATCATACAAAAACCCCAAGAAAATGATTTGCAGGTGTGAAGATTGTGAAAATACAGAAGGAAAGGATTGTAGAACTTGATGAGACAAAACATGAATTTGGGCTAGAAGTGATGGAAGGAATTCTCTTAAAAAGAGGATTTTCTTCCTTCAAAACAACATTCAAGCTTTCTTCCATGAAAGAAAAGGAAACCCTAGTGGATGTAAAGGTTGTTTATGGGACTGAAAGAGATGATGAAGATGAAGTTCACATGGAGGAAGTGGCAACTAAGCCAGCTCTTTCTTTTCTTCAACTCTTGGAGAAGTTTCTTCTTGATTCATCTACTTAAAAACCATTTTTTTTTTTTTTATGTGTGTTCTCATCTTGATATTATAATATCTCACATGATCAATTTGGAATATATATCGTACTATTGCAAAATATTCTATATATTTAATTTCTAGATGTTCCAATATTTGTAAAGGGTGCCACTATTATATATTTAATATAGTATATATATTTGGTTGGGCATATTAATGCCAAATTTTGGCCATATAAAATGTACCTGACCTCCATGTGACAACAATAATAAATTTATAATTCAGGAAAGAGAGGATCCGCAAAATAAAGAAAAAGGACTCTGATGCCTAAGTCAGTAAAAGAACTGAATAATCGAGAAGAAGTCAGAAGTTCTTAAGTGATGTGAATTCAACCATTGAACCATTTCATGTACCTAAAGGACCAATTATAAGAAGCAAGGCAAAGAAGATTCAAGAGACATTCACACTACATCTTCAAAAACTAGCAAATTTACAAGAACAAACAAATAATTTTGAGACCAAAGTTTATATAATATTAGTTCAATAAGTCAAGAAAAGAATGGTATGAAGATGGCACGGAAAAAGTCCTATAGTTTGAAGATGATACGGTGGTAAAAAAAAAGTGCAGATTTTATGAATAAAATGTTGTCAAGTGTGCAATGTATGGGGAAATGTGATGTCAAACCTTGTCAAACGTGCATATCTATTTTTTCGCCTTCTAGATGAGATATTTAAGGCAATTTGAAGACTTTCTACATTTCTAGTTTTGCATTTTGACTTATAATTTAATATGCAATTAAGTTTCAAGTTTCTAGGTGTTATTTTCTACAATTTGCAATTAATTGTATTTGAATGACTTTTGAGTTTCTTGGTCTAACCACGATCATTTGGCCTATAAAATGGCTTGTAATATTCTTTAAAACTCAGATTATCCATAGTAAAAAAACTTGTGCTTATTCAACCCTTTGGTGTTGTCTTTATTTTTCAAATCTTGCTTTAGATTTGATGTTTAAATCAATTCATTGGATTAGTCTTAATCAAGCTAATTCTGGAGTGAGTTGTCTTAGGATCTAAGAGTGACCCTCATAGATTCAAAGTTTGATCTAAATTAGCTTTCTTTGTGAGTGTTTGCAAGGATCCTAGAAGGACCTCTAGCTTTGCATCCAACAAGCATCATGGACGCTAATCATTAAGTTAAGATCTCGATCCCAGATAAAGTTCTAGATCCCTCATATGAAGTTATAGTGATGTATTTATAGAGAGAATAAGATAGAGTTTACCTTTTTCTCTTATGATAAGGATGAGATAAATTTTTTCTAATCCTAATAAGTTAGGATTAGATATGATTAGATAAATTCACTTTATCTAGTATTTATTTTCACTTATCTTTTTATGATTGTTTGCCTATCTTGTAAGGTTTAAATTCACCCACAACATTAGTCTCCACTCCCAAGTTAGAATTCATGGTTCAACTTTTTATATTATATAATATAAGCTTGAATTTGACCTTCACTTGAAAGTACTATTTTCTAAAGCACACAATTTCGTTAAGAAGACAAAATATTATAACAAAATAACTATGTCAGGCATATTTAATTACTAATGAATTGCTATTAATTTTTAATGTAACATTAGAAAATTTCAAATTTGAAACCAAACTTATTTGGGATTCCATAATTTAATTGAAATCTTCAAGTTAGAAAGGTGCTTTATTTATCTTTCAATCTAGTATTCTTTCTTGATCTTGTTTGTTTTAGCCACTAGGAGTCTTTTGATTGGTTTTTTACTATGGGTTTAAACTCTCCAATGTCTTTTACCATAAGAGACTTTTATCGCATAGAGTTTGTCAATCCCAAATCAAGTTCCAGATCCCTCATATGAAGTTATAATAATGTATTTATAGAGAGAATGAAATAAAGTTTACCTTTTCTTCTTATGATAAGGATGGATTTTTCCTAATGCTAATATGTTAGGACTAGATATGCTTAGATCTTTATCTAATATTTATCTTCCTTTATCTTTTCCTGACTTTTGGCCTATTTTGTGAGGTCCAAATTCACCCACAAAAATGCGTATATAGAAATTGGCAATGGAAGCAAAAAACTATTATGATATTTGTAAATCTAGCAATAGTTTTCAAAATGTGTAAATATAGCAATAGAAATTAATGTAATTTATGTATTTTAATATTCCAATTTTATCCTTATTCTTTATTAGCATGTATATCTGATATACTCTATATTTGGAATATCAGTTAAATATGTATATCATTTATACAATTGATATACCATGACTTTTATTATGTTATAGTGGTTGTTTGTTCGATTATTTTGAATATTATTGTTTTTTTGTTTTTGTTTTTTTCATTCGATTAGCTTGATTTCAATACTCTAATTTATGCCTTGGCGTTACTTGTGTTACATTTTGGAATTTTGATCTAGTTTTGATGGTATATCTTAATTACGTTAATTGTCTCAAATGATATACCAAATATAAAATATATAAGTTAATTTGTTCTGTTTTCAAATTTTTTATATGATTTTGATGGTATATCAATCACATTCAATTTGATATATTCATTATATTTCATATTGTGTAGGCCAATTAACTGATAGACCAAATTTAGAGAGATGAAGAAAGTGTATCAATGATACTGTTAGTATACAAAATAAGAAATATATCATTCAAAGTGATCTCCAATCGAAGTACAACATTGATGTTTCAATTGTATATCAATTCTAATTCAATATCCATTTTAAGTACGTCAATAGTATATCAATAGTACTATATCATCATTCATTCAAAATATGCAATTAAGTACTACATCAGGAATATTTACCAATAGGATGAATGGAAACCAATATAAATTGATGAATAATATGCTAGAAATATAATTCTCTAAAAAATGAATAAGGATTCAAATTATGTCCACAAATCTATAGTATATATAAAAGGCGGGATAGGGAGAAACTTTTCATGCCAATTATACCATTTCATTATATTGATTCTCAAAATTACGTCTGTGACAATTTTTTCTTTTAATTCAGAATTGATGTTATTAACGGCAAATTGAGGAGGAAGAAGAATGGGCAAGCAACATAGCCCATTCAAAAATGATGTTTGATAACTTGTAGAAATACAAGTTATTGTTCTCTCAAAGTTGGAATAATTATGATATTTAGTGATATAAACACACTCATTATGACGGAAAATGTATGAAATTCTATACATGTGATAAACGCATAAAAAAGTATAATTTTTAGTAAAAAGCTGCTTCACTAACGCATTTCAACACAGGAATCAAAGAAATTTACTAAATATTGTAGTTAAGGCTGACACAAGGGGTATGCGTCCGAGAATGTTCAATGCATGAAAGATACATTTGGCTTGTGCAGTTCGTGTCAAATCACCATTTGCAAGTATGAGTATCTGACTGGCGGTGTCTAAGCATTTTAGAAGTAGCAGACAGTTGTCCCAAGTTATGGAAATTAATGCAGTCAAATCACCAAGTTGGTGAGATTTACCTATAAAAGGAAAAGCCACTTGCAGAATAGAGAGTTAGACACTTTTTTAGCCCAGACAGTTAAAAATTCTCTTAAACTAGTAGTTAGAGTCCTCTGCTAATGCAAGCAAGAAGTAGGAGGGAAGACATCATTACCACCGTTGATCAAGAGGAGTTGTCAGAGAAAAGCTTGAGAAAGATATCTTCCTCAACTCCTTCATTAAGTTGGTATAGCAAGCATTAAAAACAAGCCAAAAGGGACAAGAGATTGAACTCTGCAGCTTGACTTCTTCCTTTTTATTTTTCATTTCCATTCACCATTTTATTTCATTAACCTGAGATTGTTTGTATAAACACTTGTTATCTTTAATTCAATCTTATCTTTGGCCATTTATCACTTCTCCATATGTTTACCTTCGAAATTATGTGTGTTTGTAAATTTTTTGACTTAATGAGAGCATCTACACCATCTTCATTTCATCTCAATTATGCTCATTTAGACCTCTTATTTCTGCTAGGAAATCAACACATACCACTGACACTTTAAACCATTCATCCATAAACCCCTTTATCCCTCTACACTTCTATTTCTTTTTATATGCATGCCGTAGATTAGTGTAAATAACCAACACTTCTCAGATAATTAGGAAAAATTTGTATTAGATCCAAAACAAAGTTTGCACTAGAACATTCTAGAGTCCCTACATTTGACCCTAGACTTACTAGGAAACTAAGTTAGATTTTTACTTGGGTCTGACTTGAGAGAACTTGTACACATTCACAAGGTGTGCATGCATCCACTACTAACGCATCGCCTAATTTTCTTACCAAGAGAGAAATCAATCCATCATGCATCTCCATTCATCATAGTCATTCATCACCATTCTCCCTCATCATTTTAACCACTTTTTGAATCAAAACCATGGGGCGAACAATGTTGAAGAGAGAAGATGAAAAAAACTTAAGCTTAGATTTGACATTCTGTTAGAAATATGATATTGGCTAAATATATTTGTTTAAATTCCCTGGCTTCACCTTCTTGAGCTTTTTGGAGTTGCCTCTTCTCTTGTCCCAGATGGATCTTGTCACAGAAGTTACCTTTTCAGTTTCTGATTCTGTAGAATATTTCTTTTCTTATTTATCATATTCTTAGAATATTTCTTATGAAATATTTTCCTTTCTGATGGGCTGAAAATTTTTTGTGGGATTATTTTCCTTGTTTCCGTTGTGCTATTTATGCTCAAGAAAATCATTTGCTAGGGTTGCCTCTACATTCATTTTTTGAGTATATTGTATGTCATCTTTATTCAATAAGAGTTTTCTCTTTCCGATGAAAACAAAGTTCTCTATGTTGCATTTTTGGCAGTGTGTTCTTTGTTAATTCTCATCACTATTCATGAAGATTGTTTGGTCTTAGAGGGAGTCTAAGACTTTGTTCATCGAGAAGGATTTCTCAAATCTTAGGGGAGCCTAAGTTGCTTTGCATCGAGAAGGGAGTTCTCATTACTTAAGGAATTCTAAGTTCTCTTGTGAAGAAAGTTCACAAGTAGAAAGAAAGATATTATCATGTGAGAAGGAGTCTCATTCACTCAGGGGAAGGCCAAGTGTTTCATCACTAATGTTCATATACTTAGGGGAAGCCTAAGTTCAAGAAAGGGAGTCTCTCATCTAGGGGGAGCCTAGATATTCAACAAACTCGGGCTGAACATGTGTCACTGTAATTTTGTTCCCTTACAAATAAGTACAATATTGTAATCAATTGGCTTTCTTACATTCATGGATTATCTTTCCTTGGCTTACTGCCCCTTAGACGTAAGTGGTTTATTGCCGAACTGGGTTAACAAACTTGGTGTGTTTGTTTTAATTTCCTTTACTTTATTTTTTGTTGTTGTTTGTGAATGTACCAAGATGTTGTGTTAGACATCTATTGAGTGCTTACAACCATTTTCAAAAATTTCAATTGGTATCAGTGTGGGTCACCTTTATCTGAGGTGCTTCGATCATGGAAGAAAGGTGGTTCCACTACCCATCCTCCTGTTCTTGATGGAACAAATTAATCTTATTGGAAAGCCAAGATGATTGCATTCTTAAAGTCTATTGACAACAAAACTTGGAAAATCATTGTAACTGGTTGGTCTCCTCCAACTATGAAGAATATTGAAGACAAAGAAGTTCTAAAGCTAGAGATTCAATCGACTGAAGCTAAAGATGAATCTTTTTCGAGAAATTCTCGTGCCTTAAATACTATTTTTAACTAGTGCGGACCGCAATCTATTCCATTTGATTAATACTTGCACTTCAGCTAAGGAAGCTTGGGACATTCTGTCTATTGTTCATGAAGGAACTTCAAAGGTAAAGCTATCAAGATTACAACTATTAACATCGAAGTTTGAGAATCTCAAAATGTAGGATGATGGAACGATTGCTGAATTTAATGTTCAGTTACTTGATATTGCCAATGAGTCATTTTTGGGGGAGAAAATCTCAGAGGAAAAACTGGTTAGGAAAGTTCTTAAGTCTTTGCCTAAGAAATTTGACATGAAAGTGACAACCATTGAGAAAGCTCATGACATCTCCAAGATGAAAATGGATGATTTATTTGGATCTTTTCTCGCATTTGAAATGTCAGTTGAAGGAAAATTGGAGAAAAAAAATTAAAAGTGTGGCCTTGCAGTCCTTAGTTGAAGAAGAGCTTGATGAATTGAATGGTAAGTCTGATGAGTCTCTTGCTGACTTTATTTCTTTATTGCCTAAGCAGTTTAGTCATGTGCTCAAACGATTTGAAAAAAAAAAACCAGAGAATGTGAAGGTTTTGGTCAATTCCAAGCTGAATGTTGTAACTTTCTAAGATGAAAGAATAAAAGTTATGTCTTAATCTGGTCTGATGCTGATTCTGATGGGAATAGTGAATCTGAAGTTGATGGCAGGGCACTTGTTAGTAACATCTCCTCAGATACTTCATCTTACGAGAATCTTGATTTTGATGTATTTGCTAGAAGTGACAATAGTGAAAATAACTCTGTCTCAGCTTATCCTTCCTACCAAGCACTCTTTAACAAGTGGCAGGACAACCTAAAAGTTCTCACGGTTCAAAAGAAGATGATTGAATCTTTGTCCGCTAAAAATCATAGACTTATATCTATAGTTGGTGATTTAAAATGTGAACTAAAACTCCCTAAGGCTGACAAAATCTCTATGTGTAAGTCTATTAGAATGCTCAATTTAGGATCAGAAACGTTAGACAAAATCTTTTGTAAAGAAAAATCTTCTAGTGACAATGTTGGCCTAGGGTTATCAAGAAGAGTAGTCGGAAGCTACCAATCATCCCGACTCAAAGGAAAACAGAAAATTGAGTTTGTTAAAGTGCAACTTCCTAAATCTTATGGCTTTCAAGAAATAGCCTCAAGCAGTACAAAAAGGGGGCATAATCAGCACAATCGTCAATTTAAACAAATGTGGACCTGCTACTACCGTGGAAAAAGAGGACGTAAGAGACCTTTTTGCTTTTAACTATATGGAACTCATCTAACATGCCCATTTTGTCCTTTTCTAGCAGATATAACTCTCTTTATAGATCAACTATATGTAAGATTAAAGAGGCCCAACACAAATGCAATGTTATTCTAACTTCCCTCAGGTCTTCAGCTAAAGAAGACTAGTTCTTTAATAATGGCAACTCTAGACGCATGACTGGAGAAAAGAGCTACATTTTTTACCTAAAACTTGTGAGTTCCAAACGTGTTACTTTTGGGGATGGAGCTACAAGAAAAATTTTTGGAAAAGGAAAACTGCATTTTTTGCTTTACCTTCTCTCAGTGATGTGATGCTAGGTGAAGGGCTTATGATCAATCTTACCAGTATTAGTCAGTTGTATGATTAAAGGCTAAATGTAAATTTTCCTAAGACGGATGTATTGTCACAAATGATGCTAAGGCTCTTGTCATTGTAGGTATATGCTTTAACTGTTATTTACGGTCCCCTAATGATACATCGCAGGTCTGTCATCTCTCTTGGCAGGAGGAAGCAAGTTTATGGCACAAGCATTTTAGGCATATGAGTATCAAGTCTATTCAAAAGGCTATTTCAAAGAATGCTATTTTTTGTCTTTCTTCTTTGCAAGTCTCAAATGAAAAAATTTGTGGTGACTGTCAAGCTAGTAAACAAATTCATGTGGCTCATAAGCAGGCCTATACAAATTCATGTTTCCAATCGTACTATGGAATTATTACATTTGGACCTCATGGGGCCTATGCAAACAGAGAGTCTTGGTAGAAAAAGCTATGTTCTTGTTTGTGTGGATCATTATTTTAGGTACATTTGGATGCGTTTTCTTAATGATAAATCAGAAATATTTACTATCTTTCAAGTTTTGTATCTTCAAGTTCAAATAGAAAAGAACTTGAATGTTGTTTGCTTCAGAACTGATCATGGTCGTGAGTTTGAGAACTCTCAGTTTCATGATTTTTGTGCTACTGCGGGTATTTATCATGAGTTCTCTACTCCAATTACCCCTCAGCAAAATAGGGTTGTTAAGCAGAAGAGTCAAACTCTCCAAGAGATGGCCCGAGCAATGCTTCATGCCAAAAGTTTTCCTCTACACTTTGGGTTTAAGCCTTGTACACAGCTTATCATATCCACAACTATGTTGCCTTGCGTCCAAGTTCCTACAACACGAATTGTGAAATCTGGAGAGGGAGGAAACTTAATGTCAAATATTTTCATATCTTCGACAACTGATGTTATATCTTAAATGACAAAGACTTCAGAAGGAAATGGGATCCTAAATCTGACGAAGGCATGTTTTTGGATTATTCCACAAATAGTGGAATCTACTAGGTATTCAAAAAACGCACACAATATGTTATGGACTATATAAACATTGTTATTGATGATGCTATGTATAGTTCAGATTTTGTCTCTATTGAAGAGAAGAATGGTGTATTACCTGCTATTAGCTCTAATGTCCAAGACAAGTTATCTAACAAGTGTTCTGATTGCTAGATTGAAAATTGTTGTGATGTGACTAAAAATTCTAAAGTCAATGACAGACAACCCTCCAGTAGAGTTCATAAAAATTAATTTGTCTCTAACATTATTGGTAACCTAGAAGAATGTGTGATAACCAAAAGAGAAGACAAAATTAACTACC
This sequence comes from Benincasa hispida, assembly GCF_027475165.1. Taxonomy (NCBI): domain Eukaryota; kingdom Viridiplantae; phylum Streptophyta; class Magnoliopsida; order Cucurbitales; family Cucurbitaceae; genus Benincasa; species Benincasa hispida. The sequence goes on along the minus strand of NC_143488.1, from coordinate 24,613,169 downwards.
TTGAGATGATTAGCAACATTTGCTTTACAACCCCGATTGAACCAAAGAATATCAAGGAAGTTCTTGTTGATGAATGTTGGGTGAATGCTATGTAAGAGGAGCTCGACCAATTGATGAGAAATGATGTTTGGTCTCGTCCCTTGTCCTGTTGATGTGAATATTATAGGGACAAAGTGGATCTTCAAAATAAGTTCGATGAAAGTGGAAATGTGACCAGAAACAAAGCTCGTTTAGTTGCTCAAGGATATTCACAAATAGAAGGAGTTGACTTTAATGAAACCTTTGCTCACGTGGCACGGTTTGAAGCTATTATGTTACTTTTGGGTGTTTCGTGCTTGTTAAAATTTAAATTGTTTCAGATGGATGTGAAAAATGCCTTTTTAAATAGGTATTTGTCTTAAGAAGTGTATGTTGAACAACCTAAAGGATTACTTGATTCTTCCCACCCTGATCATGTTACAAGCTAAAAATGCCCTTTATGGTCTTAAAGAGGTTCCTAGGGCTAGGCACAAGCAGTTGACTCATTTTCTTATTAAGAATGGTTATTATAGAGGAGAAGTAGAAAAAACTCTTTTAATGAAAATGTCTAATAAAGACTTTGTTATTGTTCAGATATATGTCGATGGCATTGTTTTTTGTTGAATGCCTTAGAAGATGGTTGATCTTTTTATTAAACAGATGAAGGAATAGTTTAAAATGAGTATGATAGGTGAATTGACCTACTTTCTGGAATTCTAAATTAAAAAATTCGATGATGGCATATTTATTTCTCAAAGAAAGTATGCTAGAAGTATTGTGAAGAAGTTTGGGCTTGAAAAGAAAAATATCCAATGAACCCCTACTCCCACAAGTTGTCGAAAGATGCAAATGGTGATTGTGTTGATGAAAGCTTATATAGAAGCATCATTGGTAGTCTGTTGTATCTCACTACCAGTAGACCTGATATAGCCTTTGTTGTTGGAGTCTATGCTCGTTATAAATATCGTCCCAAGTCCAATCATTTTCTTGGTGCAAAGAGAATAATCAAGTACATCAATAGAACTTGCGACCATCGTTTACTCTACACCTTTGATTCAAGTAGCTCTCTTGTTGGTTATTGTGATGTTGATTGTGCAGGGAGTTCTAAGGATAGATAAAACAATTCAAGGGGATGTTTCTTTCTTGAAAACAATCTCAATCATGTTTTAGTAAGAAACAAAATTGTGTTTCTTTATCTACTGTAGAAGCAGAATACATTGCAACAGGCAGTAGCTATACACAATTGATGTGGATGAAGTAGATGTTAAAGAAATATGATGTTCCACAAGAAGCCATAATACTTTACATTGACAATCTTAGTGCTATTAACATTTCAAAGAATTATGTTCAGCACAATCTAACCAAGCACATAGATATATGACATCATTTCATTTGTGAGCTTGTTGAAAATAAACAAATTATTCTAGAACATGTTCGTACAAACAATCAGTTGGCAGATATATTTATTAAGGTCTTGGATGTTGTTCAGTTCAAAGTCTTGAGGACAAGTTTGGGTCTTTGTAAACATAATTTGTGGCAATTAGCTATTAATTGTTTTATTTGGTAGGTGAGGGTCAGTGTTCTCATTAAGCCCATTTATTGTTCTATTGTGGTGGCGCATGGTTAGTTTAATGATGAGATTAATATAAATTTGAATTTATGTAGGTGGTTGTTATTAATTGAGGCACTAAATCCTTCCAACGTGGTTGCTCATCTTCTTCCCCACGTTGTTCCAACTGCCCGTGTGCTTTGCTTTATGTATTGCTCTTGCATGATGGTGAATACTAAGAAGAAATCTTATGTTCCAGAGAAAAAGATGGTGTGATTTAAGGAGAAAGTTAATGGCGTTCTGTTAGGTTCTTAAAGGATGCATTAACATTCCCCAAAATTGAGTTGATGATTTGTTTTAAATGCTTATTGTGTAGGTAAAACGGTCCCCGAGGCATTTAAGAGTCATTAAGAGAAGATCGGGCCAAAAAGGATCCAAAATAGTCAAGAAATTCAACAATTTGAAGAGAATCAAGTAAATTACCAAAATGCCATCAAGAATGCACGTCACGACCTTAGGAGAGGCGTTGCACAATGTTTGAAGGCAGAATGATCAATCTCGCTGCAAAACAACGCAATGTTGCAACGCTCCCCACAACGTTGCAACATTTCGGACTTTGACGCGAAACCCCTCGTGCGCGCGCGCCTTGCATTGACAAGTGTTGATGGGGTTAGCATTGCAACGTAAGCCTAGCGCTTCGAGGCTTTTCATCGATTTAGCGTTGCATCGCTACTTCGGTGTTGTGACACTAACCTGCATACTATAAAGGCTTTTCTTTCATTTTTGCAAGGAGGAGGAAGAAAAATCATGGAGGTTGGAATCTCTCTCCGAGTTGTTTCACTTCTTTGGTAATTCTTGCTCCAATTTTTGTTAGATTTTATATTTTTCTTGAATTGTTAACAAACTCTTGTAATTCTTCATACAATTTGTCAATGAATTGTGAAGTTGATTGAATCTTGTTTTGATTTCAAGGGTTCTTGTAAATTCCTTTGAGTTTTCTACTTTCTTTATCAATTGCAATCTGAATTGTGCCTTCTTGAATCTTGATTTTAATTCTAGAATCATGTTGAATGATCTAAATCTTGAACATGTATAGCCTAGATGCTTGGTTTTATCACAATCGTTGTTGAATACGTTGCTTTCAATGTGTTTGATGGAATCTCTAGCCAAGATCTACAAGAGGCAATAGTAGTTGTGTGTTTAATAGTTATCCTAGGACGCACTAATTACTAGATTTGGAGAATTTTTGGTTAATTGAGTAAGCAATCTTAACAATTAATTAACGCAATTGAATCCTAGAACCTAATGCGCATGTTTTCTATTCTATATGGCCGCTATCAAACCCAATAGAAGTAGGAGTATGTAGGTTGATTAAGGTTTGGCCTATCCAACCTTAATCAATGATTAGGATGCTCTCTTGACTAGGTTATTATTAGTTGTTGGCCTTTGTAGAGGCTAACTTGATCGAGTTGAGCGATTAATTGCGAGCATAATCTTATTGTCAATAAACTTTTTAAATTTGATGATAGAAATTGCATTGAACGTCTAACTTGAATTAGAAGCAAAATCATTGCTTACTTTTTTACATTCATCCTCTATCTTTTGATTTCTAGTACTTTTTGTTCAATTTTATCAACCCCCGATTTTATTGCTTTAATAGTCAAGGTTAGTTAAGAAAGGATAAGAATTAAAACCTTCCCTGTGGATCTATCTCTTACTTCTACTTTAACTACGAGTTAATTAGGTTGTTGTTCGAGCTTTATAAATATTATTTATTTCAGGTTAGGTAGAACTAACGACACCTACTTTACAACCGAACATGTTTGCATGTAAGGCTTTCATTCGCGATCGAATGAAAACCTTACTGCTTCTCGTTCTGTAAAGCAAAAGAGGTATAATGTGGGTTCACCAGCATCTACTAAATGGAAGATTAATTTGTTTTCCATCACCACCTTGACTATGACTGATCTTGTGGGATCTAGTAAGACAATTTCTTTTGCCTCTCAAAGTTCTTCTTCAAATAGTTCTTTTGAGTCTAATTAAGATTTTGTGTTGTAAGTCGTACTTCTGATTAAAATATGTCACCTGATCATGCTTCAGCAAAAGAGATTAGAGTTTTTGTATCTTCTATTGTTGAGAAAATGAATGTTGATGTTGCTATTGTATCTAGTCTTGTTACTATGAATATAGTTGTCACTAAGTCTAGCTCTGATATTCCTTTGGATGATACTAGTCCCTCTGGAGATATTGATCGCTTTGTTCATGAGTTTATGGTTAGTTTTTATATTATTAGTGAAGAGAATGTTTCTACTGTTGTGCCTAATACTACTGGTTTGTTGTTGCCTGTTTATGAAATTCAAAATGTGATTGAAGAAGGTGTTGTAGTTGCTTCTGAAAATGTTGTTGTGTCCATTAATAATGCTACATTAGATTCAAATGGCTATAGAATCTGATATTTTGCTGCCTACTAGTGAGGAATTCTATTCAATAGTAGCGACTCTTGACTATTTGCATCTTTCTCTTAGTTGGCACGTCAACTAAAAGTTGAAGGTGAAAATTCAGAAACCACTACTGTTGAGCATGATTAAGTTAAAAATGGTGAGTGTTCTACCAAGCCTTCTAGTAAATCTCATGTGTCCAATTCCTCCAGTGAGGATGATATCCCTTTTAGTCAAATTTTGTCCAAGATGAAAGATGTTGCTTAAAACACAAAGACAAGTTATGAGTCATCTCAAGAGAATTTTTTATGAAGAGGATATTGAAGTTGTTTCTGAACTCTCTAGAAAGTGAGGGTTAATCAATAGTTCAGATGATGTCACTGAAAAGGTTCGTAGGCCTATCACCCGTGCCTCTAGAGGTCAAAAGAAGAAGGACTCTTCTACTGTTGTTTCTACTGTTCCTCTAGATGGTGTTTCCTTTCGTTCAAAGGAAAGTACGATATTTTGGAAGTATGTGGTCAGAAGTGATGGAATTGGTGTCTTAAATATCTTGTATTCTTGAAATTTGTAAACATTGTATAAACAAATTTTTGTTAATAAAATCATTGTTATTTTATGAGTATACACTCAATCCAATAAACTAAGATTCTAGGTTATTTTATGTAATTTAAACAAGTATGTAGAGACATACAAGTGAATCTTGTTTAAATAATAACTTAAAGGTCTATAGTAGATGGATAAGACTGGGTACCTTATCCTAGTGAACTACAGATACGACCCGCTTTATAGATATTACAAGTATTGTAAAGTGTTACAAATGATCTGATCCTGATCATTCATGTAAAGACATAAGAGCGGGGGTATCCTATACAAAGAGTTTGTATAGGACCGGACCACGAAATGGCTAGTTTCATTATGTAACGTCGTTAATAGTAGAGACTTACATTTCACCATGATGACCATAGGTGATATGACCTGAATCTTGAGTGAGTTGTGAACTCCATCCTATGAAGGCGGTCCTTTGATTTGTATGGGTGAGAGTGGCCAGATTGCCAGCTCAATATGCCTACCATTTTGCGGATTCGTCTTATTGGGGAGTTAGAAACATAGCTACACAAGACGGAATTCACTCCTTCCCTGATGTTAGGGCAAGAAAATAAATTGCTATCTTAAGAACTAAATCAGGGGCTTGAACAATGTGGCCACACCGTCTGTTGGCCCAAGGGGGACTTGATCATAGTTGGACTGTTGGGGTTGACGCCCTAAAGTCTCGTGTCTTGTAGTTTGTAAACAGTATATACGAACACCTGTGATTGTTGATATATGATATTTACTTCACATCTTGTTGTTTTGCTCGGTTATTTGTTTTATTTGCTTTACTAGAAACCAATAAACATAAAATCCCTGGCTATCAATATGTGACTCAAGCATGTATGTGGTGACATATAAGTGGATCATGTCTTGAGTGATAACCAAATGGTCTGTAGTAAATGGATAAAGAAGGGAAACCTTATCCTGGTAACGCTACAAACACAGCCCATTTTGTGGAATGGTTACAAGTGTTGTGACTTGTTACAGATGCTCTGATCCTGATCATTCATGTTGGGGACATGCGAGCGGGGGCGTCCTATACAAAGAGTTTGTATAAGACCTGACAATGAAGTGTTAACATCTCGTTATATAACACCGTTCATGACAGAGACTTCACTTCACTAGGATGACCATAGGTAACATGACCTCAATCCTGAGTGAGTTGGGAACTTCTGCCATTGAGAGCGGTCCTTTGATTTGTATAGGTGCGAGTGGCCAGGTCATCGATTAAAACCTATCGTTTTGGGGATTCGTCTGATTTGGGAGCTGGGAACTCAACTACACAAGATGGAATTTATTCCTTCCCCGAGGAAGGGTTAAGTAGATAGATGGTTCCCTTAAGGGCTGATTGGGGGGCTTGAACGATGTGGCGCCACACACCTTTTCTTGGCCCAAGAGGTGTTCATACATAGTTGAACTATGTTGTATTGTTCATTAGAGGGATCAGTGGTACTTAAAGAGTGAGATGTAACTATAGGGGCAAAATGGTAAATTGGTCCAGCTATACTTACGAGCATCTGTGAAGGGTCATCATACTCATGATTGGTTATATCTGATGGACACAGAAATATATATGTGGTAAGAAGAGTTCAGCTGTTGGTCTTTAGTGGAATCACTGACAGTTAACGGATGGTGGATCTCGTGGTTAAAGAGTTTAGTCAGCTATTCACGTACAGTTGGAGCTTCGAGCCACAAGTCCATTAGGTCACCTAGGTAGCTTGGATAAAGTCGAGAACCAGTGTTTGAGTTAATATGAAATGTTCAAATTGACAAGAGGATGTTCAATTATATATAATATAATTGAACTGGTTAATTATATGTGATACATTTGGCTATATGTATGAGATACATTATTTTGGAGGAAATTAGATATAAATATGATTTATATCAATTAGAGGAGAAAATACTATAGTAGATATATGATATCAAACTATAGGATATAAATATAATATGATTATATTTATTAATTAAATTAATTGATTAATTATTTGATAATTAACGGATTGATCCACGTACGGACGTAGGAAATGGGGCTGCGATGGTTATGGTAACTGGCAGATTAAAACAATGAAAATTGTTTTCATTTTATTATTCAATCATGCATTCGTACTATCGTGAGAGCCTATACGATAGAAGCTCGTCCGTCTAAACGATCGTCTACCTCACGTGTTCTCTAAACGATCGTATACGTTTTTCCTAAACGATCGTTCAGTCTTTCCTACACGATCGTGTAGCTTTACTATATGATAAGCATTTTTGCTATACGATAGCAGAGTTTCATCTCCCACTTGCTTATCTTCTACATGACGTGTTCTCCTCTGTCCTCTACCAAACTCACCAAAGCCCACTCATTGGGTTTTTGACACCGAGGATACCCGAGTTTCTCTTTTGGTGGTGTCGTCCCCACTGCATTGTTCGTGTACGTTCGGATCGTGCTGTTACAGTCGACATATCACCGGGTGCTGGTAGATCGGTGGGAGGTTTTCTGCTGCTTAAGGTTCAGACATACGAAGAGAGTCTTCATCTGGTATGAACCTTTTTCCTTGTTAATTATTGTATTCTGAGCGTGCCGATAATGAGTTTTAGATGCATAATTGTATGTGTTGAATGTATTTCGTTTGTGTTTCGGTCACTGTGAATTGGTATCAGAGCCAGGTTTCTGATATTCCGATTTCATCTGTTGCAATGAAATAATGTTTACATTCATGGTGGGTGCATTTCTACGCTGGTTTAATTGTTAATTCTGCTGTGGATGTGCCAGATTAATGGATGTTTTCGGGATGAATTGCCTCGGTTTGTTTAATTCCTTTTACATTTGCGGTTGTTTGTAAAGGCCTCTGTGTTTTTGGGCATAAATAATCGTAATCGAGTCTGCATTCAAAATGTTTGAAGTTTTGAGTTGTTCGTCGAAGTTCTGGGCAAAGGTTGCGGCTCTTCGAGGAAGGAGATGATCTAGGGTTAATCGTATCGTGCAGAAGACGCTTTATGTGATCGCTGTCCATCGCATCGTAAAGATGAAGGACTATGCGATCGGGGTTGAATACATAGGTTGAACGATGGGGTATGCGATCAAGAGTTGGTTGTATCAAGTTGACAATCAGGCACGCGATCCCTGAGTATCGTTTAATGCGCGTGCGAGCTAGACGATCGTTTAGGTCAGCAAGCTTCATCGCTAAGTAACTGACTAAACGATCGCCTAGCATCGGAAAGTAAATTGTTTACCAAGTTGCACGCATCGTGTAGATGATGAGACGCTCACGTATCGTTTAAAGAGCGCTAGACGATCATTTAGGTCAGCAAGCTTCATTGCTTAGTAACTGACTAAACGATCGCTTAGTAACTTAAGGTAAATCGTTTACCTGCCGTCACGCTACACGATCGTTTGGACGATCAAGCTTCGCAGCCTCGACATCGTCTACGCGATCGTTTGCTAATGTTCCTATCTTCTAGTGTGCACTGAACGATCATCTACCTGCTAGAGTTTGCTACACGATGAAGACCTCCTGGCGGTTCAAGACTCGGTTCGCTTGTGAACTAGTTTGCTCGATGAAAAATGTAATAGATAGAGTTTTCATTTCGGTTTTTTGGTTTAAATGCTCATCCCGGTCCATTAATCTCTTTGTTTAATACATGCGATGTATGTTTTATATGTCATATGGTATGCACATATAGTAAATCCCACCTTAGGTTATGCAATGATCATGCATCATCTCTTTATTGTAATTGTTATAATTTAGAGAAGCATGATTTTTAATTATGTAAGTGCATGCTTATGCATCATATAATATAAGAGTTATATTTATGCATGCATAAAAAGCATTGACATGCATCATCTTTATATTATAATTGTTATAGTATAAGGGTGAATGATAGCATGTTTGCTTGGTTATTACGCGTTATATAAAAGTTATATAGTAATGACCGGACATTGCATGAACCATGACACATAGGTTACTTTATAAATGTTATAAATGCCTTGTTATGCGCAATATTTTTTAGTTGTTTCTTTTTAAGAGTTAAAGAGAAATTAGAACTAAAAGAAACAAGAAAGACATGCATGCTCACTTAGGTTTAATTCATGGTTTTAAAATGTTTAAAACTTGGATCACATAGACCTAAGATCACGATTCTAATATGATTAGCAACCCTAAGGCTTTAATCTTTTAATCAGTTTAATAGGATTAAATTGGCTACTAAAAGGTTAAAGTGTAGCAAATCTATCTATAAAGGACCTTTTGTCTAAGGCGGGTTCTGTCTAGGCTGGGGTATTTAAGTTGACGGAAACGTAACACCCCTACCTAGGAACTTACCTAGAAAGGTGAATTAGATAGATTTGATGCATGCATGCAAGTTAAGGACAGTCCATTAAAGTGTTTAAATGTGATTACTTGAACTTGTTTATATTTCATAAACAAACGTTGTTTATGAGCAGACTTTAAAAGACCACTTAGACTAAAATGAGTAGCTGGATTGTCTAGGTTAATGAATCCCTAGGTAGAACATTCAGTGGGACGTACTTAGGGTATAAGATGTTTCACTTAAACCTTTCACTTTTCTCCTAAAGTTCACACCGTGAAATCTATCCTCGGCCTCGCGGCACCTTTGGCATGTCTCCCAAACGGATGGTTTTTAGGTAGGTCAATATCAAGGTGGATGGAGAGAATGTTCATAGTAAGTGGGAGCGGGAAGTACGACAACATATCTCTCTGTCTCCCTTGTTAGGTTGAATAAAGTTACTGCGCATCGCCTCGAGACACCCTGGGAGTGTCCCCCCTAAAGGATGGCAGTTTTGCGCGTTTGTTTATTTGATCTCCTGTAAGAGGATAAGATAACTTAATTTCTTGCCCTAATTTGTCTTTTCCCTACAGTGAGCGCATTAGGGCAGGACTCTGGTACCGAAAATAAGGGGTTACACTTACACGGAATAGTTAAAGGTTAACGATTCTAGACCGAAAAATGGTGGTTGTTAGGTTTAGTTCCAAGAGTTGGTTCTGCCTAATGGTTGAGAGTGTCTCATCCCAGTGAAGGGACAACTGATCACCCCACGGGTAGCATTTGTCCTAACTCACTAGGACATCATTGCAAAATAGAAGTCTATAACTTAGGGTACTTGAAACTGTTTTACAAAACAAATTAGTTTAAAAGTGGTTTAGAAAAATCTAATAAAGACTTGTTCGTATTTTTCAGCAACTTTTTCAAATGGCTACAGCCACCTTATCGTTGTTAAGTACCAAAAAATTAACTGGCGATAATTTTTCAACATGGAAACACATGATCACAACGATACTAATCATCGAGGATCTCATGTTCGCTTTTATAAAGACTTGTCCTTCTATGCCAGCTCAAAATGTCGCTCGAAATGTTCAGGAGCAAAATGAGCGATGGACAAGGGCGAATGAGAAGGCCCGAGCCTATATCTTGGCAAGTCTTTCTGTTGTCTTGGTCAATAAGCATGAGCCTATGGTCTCAGCCCGTGAGATCATGGAGTCCCTACGAGGGATGTTTGGACAACCGTCTGAACAGCTTATGCATGAGGATCTTAAATACATATTCAACTCCAAAATGCAAGAAGGCACCTCTGTTCGTGAACATGTGCTAAACATGATGGTCCAGTTCAATGTGGCGGAGTTGAATCGGTGTACCATCAAAGAGGGCAGCCAGGTTAGCATAATCCTACATTCTTTGCCGAAGAGCTTCCTGCACTTTGTTAGCAATGTGATTCTTAACTAAGTGAAATATAACCTTACAACTCTCCTCAACAAGTTGCAGACATACCAATCTTTACTGAAAAGTAAGGAGAGGCAAAAGGGTGAGGCAAATGTTGTTTCATCCTCAAAGACGTTCCATAAAGGTTTGACCTTAGGAATGAAGTCTACACCTTCTACTTCTAAATTTGCAAAGGGGAAGAAGAAAAAGGGTGGTAAGGGAAAAGGGAAGGCACCTGTTAACCCCCTACCTGTCGCCTCGAGGAGGCGTCCACCAATTGCTAAAGGAAAGTGTTTCCATTGCAACAAAGATAGACATTGGAAGAGGAACTGTCCTCGATATTTGAAAGAAAAGAAAGCAGCCAAGGCAGATAAAGGTAAATATGATTTACTTATGCTCAAAACTTGTTTAGTGGAGAATGATGATTTTGCCTGGATAATTGATTCAGGCACCACTAACCATGTTTGTTCTTCTTTTCAGGGGATTAGATCTTGGCGACAGCTAGAGGCTAGTGAGATGACGATGCGAGTAGGCACCGGGCACGTCGTCTCAGCTGTGGCAGTGGGAGGACTCTAGTTAACTTTACATAATAGATTTCTAATTTTAAATGATGTATATATTGTTCTTGAATTAAAAAGGAACCTTATTTCTGTAAAATGCTTATTGCAATGTAAATACACTGTTTCTTTTAATTTGAGTAAAGCGTTTATTCATAAAGATGGTGTTTTTATTTGCACAGCAAATCTGGAATTGAATTTATATGTGATAAGGTCGTTAGCCATTAATTCCCTCCATAATACTGAAATGTTCAAAACTGTTGTAATTCAATCTAAATGTCAACAAATTTCTCTAAAAGAAAATGCCCAACTTTGGCATCTACGTTTAGGGAACAACAATCTCAATAGGATTGAGAGATTGGTGAAGAATGGAATTCTAAATGAGTTAGAAGAAAATTCTTTACCTGTGTGTGAATCTTGCCTTCAGGGTAAGATAATTAAACGACCTTTTACTGGAAAAGGTTCTAGAGCCCAAGAGCCTCTTGAATTAGTACATTTTGACCTTTGTGGTCCTATGAATGTGCGAGCCCGAGGTGGCTATGAGTATTTTATCAGTTTTACTGATGATTACTCCAGGTACGGGTATGTTTATCTTTTGTAATGGAAGTCTGAATCATTTGAAAAGTTCAAAGAGTTCAAGGCTGATGTTGAAAACGCATTAGATAGACGGATTAAAACACTTCGATCAGATTGAGGTGGAGAGTTTTTGGACTCCGCATTCCAGGACTATTTGATACAACATGGAATCGTTTCCCAATTCTCAATGCCGGGTACACCTCAACAGAATGGTGTAGCGGAGAGGAGAAATAGGACCTTGTTAGACATGGTTCGCTCGATGATAAGTTACGCTTCCTTACCGGACTCGTTTTGGGGTTTTGCAGTAGAGACTGCGGTATACATACTCAACTGTGTTCCCTCCAAGAGTGTTGCAAGAACACCTCTGAAGTTGTGGAACGGGCGTAAACCTAGTTTACGTCACTTCCACATTTGAGGTTGCCCTGCACATGTGCTTGAGGCTAATCCCAAGAAGTTTGAACCACGGTCGAGGTTATGCCTCTTTGTAGGCTACCCAAAGGTACACGAGGGGGTTATTTTTATGATCCAATCGAAAATAGGGTGTTTGTTTCAACAAACACTACTTTTCTGGAGGAGGATCATATAAGGGAGCATAGTCCACAAAGCAAAGTCGTGTTGCATGAGCTTTCCAATGAAACTACTGAAACTTCAACAAGAGTTGTTGAAGATCCTGCTGCATCAACAAGATTTATTGATGGGAATTCATCCAGTCGGCCGGTTCCACCTCAAGAGTTGAGGGAACCTCGACATAGTGGGAGGGTTGCGAACCCACCCATTCGCTATCTGGATTTCACGAAAATCATTCATATGGTAGCAAATCGCGATGTTGAAGATCCGTTGTTTTATAAGAAGGAAATGGAGGATGTTGACCAGGATGAATGGGTCAAGGCCATGGATCTCGAGATGAAGTCGATGTACTTCAACTCAGTATAGGATCTTGTAGATCCACCTGATGGGGTTCGCCCTATAGGTTGTAAATGGATATACAAGCGCAAACGGGGTGTTGATGGGAAGGTACAGACCTTTAAGGCTCGACTTATGGCAAAGGGTTATACCCAGGTAGAGGGAGTCGACTATGAGAAGATTTTCTCGCTTGTTGCCATGTTAAAGTCGATCCGAATCCTCCTATATATTGCAGCTTATTATAATTATGAGATCTGACAAATGGACGTCAAGACGGCCTTTCTGAATGGAAATCTTGAGGAGACCATTTATATGGTGCACCCCGAGGGATTCATAGCCCAAGGTCAAGAGAAAAAGGTTTGCAAACTGAATCGGTCCATTTATGGACTGAAACAGGCATCTCGATCTTGGAACATACGGTTTGATGCTGCGATCAAGTCGTATGGCTTTGACCAAAACGATGATGAACCTTGTGTCTATAAGAAGATCATCAACGCTTCAATAGTCTTCTTAGTATTGTATGTAGACGATATCCTACTCATTGGAAATGATGTTGGTCTATTGACTATAGTTAAGAACTGGCTAGCAACTCAATTCCAAATAAAAGATTTGGGAGAGGCTCAGTAAGTTCTAGTTATATAGATCTTTCCGGATCAGAAGAAGAAAGTGCTAGCATTGTCTTAGGCATCGTACATTGACAAGATGTTGCTCAAGTACTTGATGTAGGACTCCAGGAGGGGCCTACTGCCGTTCAGGCATGGAGTCACTTTGTCTAAGGAAATGTGTCCTAAGATGCCTCAAGAGGTTGAGGAGATGAGACGGGTCCCATATGTGTTTGTCGTTTGCAGTTTGATGTACGCGATGCTCTGTACTCGTCCAGACATCGACTATGCTGTGGGCATTGTCACTAGGTATCAGTCTAACCCAGCCCAGGGTCACTAGACCGTAGTGAAGAACATTCTCAAGTATCTTTGGAGAACGAGGGACTACATGCTCGTGTATGGTTCGAGGAATTTGATCCATACAAGATACACGAATTCTGACTTTTAGACTGATAAGGACTCTCGCAAGTCCACATCAGGGCCAGTCTTTACTTTTAACGGAGGAGCTGTAATGTGAGGAAGCACTAAGCAGGGGTGCATTGCCAACTCCACTATGGAGGCGAAGTACGTAGCGGCTTGCGAAGCTGCTAAGGAGGTCGTCTGGATCAGGAAGTTCCTGATAGACCTGGAAATTGTTCCAGATATGTCTAGGCCCATTACCCTCTATTGTGATAATAATGGGGCAGTGGCGAACTCCAAGGAGCCAAGGAGTCACCGACGCGGAAAACACATAAAGCGGAAGTACCATCTGATCAGCGAGATAGCGCATCGAGGGGACGTGATCGTCATGCAGATCGCTTCAGAGCACAATGTTACTGACCCATTTACGAAGGCTCTCACGGCTACAGTATTTGAGGGTCATCTACGGAGCATGGGTCTACAGGATCGCCCACGGCTGAACTAGGGCAAGTGGGAGATTTTATTGTACTGGGCTTTTATGCTCTAGTTTATTATTCAGTACTAAGTTTTTTGTACACCCCACTTTGCTTTAGGACAAGTGGGAGATTGTTAGGGTTGAGCCCTAAAGTCTCACGTTCTGTAGTTTGTAAACAGTATATACGAACACCTGTGATTGTTAATATATGATATTTACTTCACATCTTGTTGTTTTACTCGGTTATTTGTTTTATTTGCTTGATCACAAACCAATAAACATAAAATCCCTGGTTATCTATATGTGACTCAAGCATGTATGTGGTAACATACAAGTAGATGGAAAAAGGAGGGAAACTTTATCTTGGTAACGCTACGAATGCGACCCGCTTTGTGGAATGGTCACAAGTGTTGTGATTTGTCACAGATGGTCTGATCCTGATCATTCATGTTAGGGACATGCGAGCGGGGGCGTCCTCTACAAAGAGTTTGTATAAGACCTAACCACGAAGTGTTAACATCTCGTTATATAATACCGTTCATGACAGAGACTTCACTTCACTAGGATGACCATAGGTAACATGACCTCAATCCTGAGTGAGTTGGGAACTCCTGCCATTGAGGGCGGTCCTTTTATTTGTATGGTTATGAGTGGCCAGGTTGCCGATTCAAACCTATCATTTTGGGAATTCGTCTGATTTGGGAATTGGGACTCAGCTACACAAGATGGAATTCACTCCTTCCCCGAGGCAAGGGTAAATAGATAGATAACTCCCTTCAGGGTTGATTCTAGGGCTTGAACGATGTGGCGCCACACACCTTATCTTAGCCCGAGAGGTGTTCACACATAGTTGGACTATGTTGTATTGTTCATTCGAGAAATCAGTGGTACTTAAAGAGTGAGATGTAACTACAGGGGCAAAACGGTAAATTGGCCCAACTGTACTTACGAGCATCTGTGAAGGATCATCGTACTCATGATTGGTTATATCCGATGGACACAGAAATATATCTGTGGTAAGAAGAGTTCAGCTGTTGGTCTTTAGTGAAATCACTGACAGTTAACGGATGGTGGATCTCGTGGCTAAAGAGTTTAGTCAGCTATTCATGTACCGTTGGAGTTTCGAGCCACACGTCCATTGGTCACCTGGGTAGTTTGGATAAAGTCGAGAACCATTGTTTGGGTTAATTTGAAATGTTCAAATTGACAAGAGGATGTTCAATTATATATGATATAATTGAATTAGTTAATTATATATGATACATTTGGCTAAATGTATGAGATACATTATTTTGGAGGAAATTAGATATAAATATGATTTATATCAAGTAGAGGAGAAAATACTATAGTAGATATATGATATCAAACTATAGGATATAAATATAATATGATTGTATTTATTAATTAAATTAATTGATTAATTATTTGATGATTAACGGATTTATCCACATTCGGACGTGGGAAGTGGGGCTGCGATGGTTATGGTAACTGGGGGATTAAAACAATGAAAATTGTTTTCATTTTATTATTCAATCGTTCATTCGTATTATTGCGCCCAAAAGAATCTATGAAAGCGATCGCGATAGCCTATACAATAGAAGCTCGTCCGTATAAACGATCGTCTACCTCACGTGTTCTCTAAACGATCGTATACATTTTTCCTAAACGATCGTTTAGTCTTTCCTACACGATCGTGTAGCTTTACTATACAATAAGTATTTCCGCTATACTACAGCAGAGTTTTATCTCCCACTTGCTTACGTCTACACAATGTGTTCTCCTCCGTCCTCTACCAAACTCACCAGAGCCTACTCTTTGGATTTTTTATGGCGAGGATACCCGGGTTTCTCTTGTGGTGGTGCCTCCCCGCTGCATTGTTCGTGTACGTTCGAATCGTGCTATTGCAGTCGACATACTCGCTAGGTGCTGGTAGATTGTTGGGAGGTTTTCCGCTACTTAAGGTTCAGACATACGAAGAGAGTCTTCATCTGGTATGAACCTTTTTCCTTGTTAATTATTTTATTCTGCGCATGTCGATAATGAGTTTTAGATGCATAATTGTATGTGTTGAATGTATGTCGTTTGTGTTTCGACCACTATGAAATCGGAACGATCTAAACCCGCTCATGGAACTCTTGGTATGAGAACCTTCAGGACTATGACTTATTGTTCATTAGAGAAATCAAAGATACTTAAGGAGTTAGATATAACTATAGGGGCAAAATGGTAATTTTGGCCCAGCTATACTTACGAGCAATTTGTGAAAAATCACCGCATTGTTAATTGGTTATATCCAATGGACACAGAAATGTATCTGTAGTGCAAAGAGTACAGTTGTCGGTCTTTAGTGAAGTGACCGGTACTTAATAGATGTTGGGTAATTTAATTAAAGAGTTCAATTAATTATCCAAGTACCATTGGAGTTTCAATCTACAGGTCTATAAGGTCCCCTCTAACTCGACAGGGATTATTGAGAATTAAATTTTGGATTGGTTTGAATTGTTCAAATTAATTGAGGATAATTAATTTAAATTAATTCTATGTGATATAATTAATGTAATGTATTTGATACAGTATAATATAATGTTAAGTTCATTTTGAGAGGAATTAAATATTTGAATATGATTCAAATATTAATTATATGGATGAGATTCATATAATTAAAATTTAGTATAAATATGATTTATATTAAATATCATGTAATGTTGAGAGAAAATACAAACTATAGATTATATTGTATTTGATACAATATAAAAACTATAGGTGATATGTTATATTTGATATAATGCTATATATATATATATATATATATAATAAGTTTGTCATTATATTTATATATATTTATAAATTATTTAATTTAAGTTTTGAATTAAATTAAATGAGGGAGTTACTATAATAACTCCTTTCCTCTCCTTCACGTGATGGGATTGGGGGGGTTACGTGAGAGCTATTCTCACATTCTGTTTTTTCCCTCTTCCAGAAAAATATAGAGAAGAAAAATCTTCTTGTTCTTCCTCTCATCTTCTTCCTCCTCTTTTCCCTCTCTAAAATTCAAGCAAAACCAACAACACTTGCTCGAATTCTCAATTCCAAGTGAATATAGAGGATTCTCAAGTAGTGGTATCGCTTTTGGGATTTCGAATTCAAGATCCAGATTGAAGCATTCGTGATCGTGGATCGAGGGAATTACGCGGAGAAGGTGTTCTTCAAGGGTAAGCTTTTTTCTTCCCCAATTTCTCCAAATTCAGCATGTTGTATTTTAAATTGTTTAATGCATAATTTTGTTGTTTCTATTCTTTAGTTCTACAATTATGTGAAAACGAGAAATGAAAACGATCCTTGCTTCCGCATAGGGACCTTCATCGGTTCCCTTCAAGAAGGATAATTTTTGTTGCAAAAGAGTTGTCTGAGAGAGCCCAAAAGTGACTTAATATCATGGAAATTCTAGTCAAGGCTGATATTATGAAACAATGTGGAATCTTGGACCTGTCTATTTGAAGCTTGTGTGAAAATTTATTGTAAATCTTTCACCTTCGTTTGATGATGTCAACTCACTTGATTTTCGTAGAGTTCATGTCAAGAGCCATAGTTTTGTGTTTACTATAGAGGTTACAAATAAGTTTTTTGATCGTATTGTTCCTCCTAATATGAGTGAACTGCATCCTTCCTTGAAAGATTTGGTTTGTGAATTGACTGGTGGGATGAAGAATGTGTGGCCCAACGATGGGCAACTTGCTTCAGCTGAACTAACTACAAAAATATATTGTGTTGTTCCGTATTGGTATTGCTAATTGGTGTCTGACTTCTCATTATTCTAGTATGTCTATTGCGTTGGCTACATTACTTTATGAGATTGGCAAATGAGCTATCTTTGATTATGTGGTGTTTGTCATTGGTCAGCTTTGAAAACACATTGGTTCTCAAGCCCTGCATTTTCCAATCCTATATCCTCGACTAGTTTGTGGAATTTTTCTATCCCAAAAGCTAGATCTCATTTCTGTTGATGAGCCTCTCAGTGTCAATCCTAGTCTGTTGAATTTCAACTATAAACTGTTTCAAGGTCATCATGTTTCAAATATTGCTCTGACTTCTCCTGGTACCATAAAAGAAGCTCCCGATGTTGACTTTGTCAAGTCTTCCTTTGGTCTCCGTCTCATGCATCCCCTTTCAACAGAGCCTACTATGCTTAATGATGATTGTGCTTCAGATCTCAAGCGCGAGCTTACTACTTTTGTTGTCTATGAGACGGGTCGCTATTGATCTGAATCAGGTTAGGCCTTCTACTTGATATCTTTTCTTTAAGACAAAGGGGGAGTTGGTTTGTGTTTTGGGCTATTGGTTTTCTTGTTTGTGCTATTGATCTTGGTTGGGTTGTTGATTTGTTTTGTTTTGTTGTTGTTGGACTGATCTATCGTTTTGCTAGACATCTGACTTGTTCTTTTGAACTTTATTTTCTTTACAAGATTATCAGTTTTGGTTTTTTTATGCCTTCACTTGTGAATCGATGTTATAGGATGGTGGTGTTAACTTTGCTCTGTCTTTAACAAAATATATCTTAGCCAAAGGGGGAGTTTGTTAGAAATATTATATTGGCTAAATATATTTGTTTAAGTACATTGGCTTCACTTTCTTAAGCTTTCTAGAGTTGTCTCTTCTCTTGTCCCAGATGGATTTTGTCTCAGAAGTTGCCTTTTCAGTTGTTAATTCTGTAGAATCTTTCTTTCCTTATTTATCATATTCTATAAAATATTTCTTATGAAATATTTTCCTTTCTGATGGGTTGACGATTTTCTATGGGATTATTTTCCTTGTTTCTGCTATGCTATTTATGCTCAAGAAGATCATTTGCTAGGGTTGTCACTACACTCATTTTTTGAGCATATTGTGTGTCATCTTTATTCAGTAAGAGCATTCTCTTTGTGGTGAAGACGAAGTTCTCTGTGTTGCATAGATGTTCAACAAACTCGGGCTAAACGAGTGTCACTATAATTTTATTACCTTATAAATAAGTACAACGTTAATCGTTTGACTTTCTTACATTAGTAAATTATCTTTCCTAGACATACTACTCCTAGACATAGGTGGTTTATCACTGAACTGGGGTAACAAACTTGGTGTATTTTTTTTTAATTTGCTTTACATTTTTTTTTTTGTTGTCTATGAATGTGCCAGGACGTTGTGTGAGACATATATTGAGTGCTTACAACCATTTTCCAAAATTTCACTTTCAATTCTAAATAAATATCCTTTAATACGACCCATCAAGTTGAAATCAAAACTATTAAACATTCAACCAATCTGCTAGTATAAATTAGAATGTTTTTTATTTAAAAAAATATGGAAGAGGTTGAGAATAAACTCTTAGAATGGAGCAAATAATAGGGTGCATATCCCCAGGTAAGAACTTTTAGGGGGTGTTTGATAAATGGGTATGAGTTGAGTTAAGTTGGGTGGGTATTTATTACCCATGTTTGTTAAGCCCATAAAGAAAACCTATGGGTTATTAAAATCCCCTTTTTTACCCACTCAAAACTCTCCTTTTTTATCCCCTGAAAATTAGGACCTTTTATATTAATATGATTGTTTTCAAAACTTATTATATTAGAGAAATATTAGACCTTTTATATTAGAGAAATATTGTTGTTTTGCTAGAAGTTGAGGGTTGAGGATTGGATTAATGTAGAGGTCGAACGTTGAGAACTCGATAAACAAAGAAAAACTTGGAAACAATGTATATTAGGGTTGTCGTTGGTTGAAGTTTCGACATAAATAACTCTGAAACAAAAAAAAAAACTTGGAAACAATATGTATAAAGGGTTGTACATAAGTCGAAACTTCAACCCTATACAAGTGAAATCTCGCTAATTTTGTGGTGAGGATCTCGTTCTAGAAGGAAATCTCGCTAGAAATGTGGGCTGAATCTTGCTAATTTTGTGATGAAGATCTCGCTCTAGAAGGAAATCTCGCTAGAAATGTCGACTGTTGAAATGCAGAGCACACACATGGGTAGACTTGCATCATGGCAAAATGAGAAGTATGAGCTAAGAGCGAGATCAATGAGAGTGAGATCAGCGAGATCGTTGAGAGCGAGATCATTGAGATCGAGACCAACGAGATCATTGAGAGTAAGATTTTGAGCGAAAAAGTGGGAGAGAGCGAGATTGGAGAGAGCAAGACCAGCGAGAAAGCTGGAGAGAGCGAGAGTGGAGAGAGCGAGATTTTGAGCGAGAAAGTGGGAGAGAGCGAGAGCAGCCTCATGAGCGAATCTCGCTAATTTTGTGATGAGGATCTCGCTCTAGAAGAAAATCTCGCTAGAAATGAGGATCTCGCTCTTGAATCTCGCTAATTATCGTACGGATTGAGGGTTCCAAAGGGTATTATAATAATCGTATATGTTATTTAAACATGCGTACCTGCCACAACACATGTGCATGACATTTTGAAACGTGTACAAGATACTATTACCTATGTGATGCTGGATACCCAACGCTGAAGGATTCTTGGCGTCGTACAGAGGGGAACAATACCATCTCTCTGATTGGCGTGGAGCAGGAAACGCACCGACAACTGCAAGAGAATTTTTCAACATGAAACATTCTTCAGCAAGGAACGTTATCGAGCGAGCGTTTAGGTTGCTAAAGGGGTGGTAGGCTATTCTTAGGGGAAAATCAGTCTACCCAATACAAGTCCAATGTCGAACAATAACTGCATGTTGCCTTATTCACAACTTGATCTTAAGGGAGATGGAAATCGGTGCAATGCTTGACGTGCCCGATGAGGAGAATTCTGCATCAGTTGGTCTTGATAGGGATCATATTGAATTTGTTGAATCATCAGAGGAATGGACCAAGTTTAGGGATGACTTAGCAGTCGAAATGTTTACTCAATGGCAAAGAGCCTGATTATTCAATGTTCATTACTTACTTTTCTTTTACTACTGAATGGAATTTAATTATGGAACATTCCAAGTATGTCGTGAAAATATTTTGTGCCAAGACTCTGTGTGAACAAGTTAAATTGGAACATATAATTTCAGTAGTTTATCCTTTGTTTGTGCATGTGTTTAATTTATAGCATCTTTTCATTCAACAAACGTATGCATGCAGCATAATGGCAGGTAATGGTAAGAGGTCTAAACACATATGGTTGAAGGTGGAGGATGCTAAGTTGGTGGAAGCTCTATTGCATTTGGTGGAGACCGGTTAGAGGTTCAATAATGGGACGTTTCGACTAGGATACCTACAAAACTTAGAGCGAATTCTACATGAGAAAGTGCCTGGGTGCGCACTGAATCAGAACACCATTGAGTGCAAGGTAAGAAGTCTGAAGAAACAATACAACGCAGTATCAGAGATGTTAAGTCAGTCGGGGTTCGGTTGGAACGAGGAGTTCAAATGTGTCCAGGTCGAGAGGGAGATTTTCGATCTTTGGGTTCGGGTAAGATTCTAGAAAAAAAATGTACGGATACGTGTTATAATATAAATATTAATAATGTGTATGTGTATCAATGCAGAGTCATTCCAATGCGAAGGGGATGTGGAACAAGCCATTCCCATATTACGATGACCTCTCTACCGTATTTGGGGAAGACAGAGCAGTAGGGCAATCAAGTGAGGACCCATACGTGATGGTGACGAATGCATTCAGAGAGTTTGAAGATGAGATTCGACTTGGATCACAGGACTGTCACACCCCTGAGGTTCGCCAGACAGAATCACCATTAAATCAAGATGAAATAGATGAAGAGCGAGCAGAGCAATCTACAGGTAGAGCGAGTGTACCTACCGAGTCATCTCGAGGCAGTAAGAGGAAGAGGTCATCATTCCAAGCTGAAATGATCGACATCATGAGATCGACTGTTGAAATGCAGAGCACACACATGGGTAGACTTGCATCATGGTAAAAGGAGAAGATGAGCTGGAGTTCGGGCGTCGGAAGGAAGTAGTAAATGCCATATACAACATTGATGGCCTGGATGAGGATGATCAAGTCACCCTTATTGACCTCGTTATCACAGACATTCAGAAGACAGATTGCTTCCTTGCAGTACCAGAACACGCACGGAAGAGGTATTGCCTCCGTCTACTAGGAAGAAACATGTAGACTGACCACACCCCTATATTTTGTTTATAGTTCTTTTGGATAACAGCAAATGGACAATGGACTATCATGTCGAAAAGAATGATAACTTTTGCATACTTGAAAATATGTAATTTTTGTGTTTGTAAATATAACTAATATTATAAGTATCGAAAAGAACATATATTTTGTGAATTTTTTTTGGATATATATATATACAAACATTCAATATGAAATATATATACCTTCAATATATATACATACAATATACAATATACCAATTAATTGAGCAGCAATATGAAATATATTTTATTGGTATGTTTTACCGATTGAAGAGAATTAGAATTATTACAGTTTTTGAAAAGAATATATGAAAAATAATCTATTATGTTCTACAAATTGAGAAAAAAAAATTGATATCGTCCAGTTTATATCATAAATGATTTAAGAAAATACGTGTATATTTGAAAATTAATCAAAAATAGAAAAGCATAAAACTAAAAAAAATAAAAGAATGAAATAAAAAACAAACAGAAAAAAATAGAACTAATCTCATTCACAAAAAAACTGCATCAGATCCTCCAACTCAACTCAACTCTGCATAACAAACACAGTCAATAATTACCAACTCAACTCAACTCTGCACAACAAACACAGACAATTTAACTCCCCAGATAATTTAACTCTCCAAATAATAATTACCAACTCAACTCAACTCAACTCTCTACTTTTATCACATACCAAACACACCCTTAAAGTTTTCTTTTAGTTACCTGCATGTAGGCTTTTTTTTTTTTTTTTTCATTTCTTTGGTAAATGTTTAATTAGATTTTTGTTTTGATTTAATTTAGAGAAGAATGGTTCATGAATGAACTTTGATTTGCTTTTTTTTGGCTTGACCATGCATTTGCTCCTTGAAGAGAAAAAATGATAATAAAAACTTCACACCAAAGAGCATAGAGATATTGAAGATGTGTTACAATGCACAAGTTTGAGATTTGAAAATAGAAATTTGAAATTAAATGATTCAATGAGACTTGTATTTCATGTTTTCATATTTATATTTGGTAGTAGATTTAGAAATTGGATTTCAATTTAAGCCATTCTCTTTCATACTTATTAATAAAACATAAAACTATTAGTAGTTATCCATTAAATATTATTTGACAATAAATTTTATTGATTTATAAATGAACATACTTCATGTTAATAGAAGTCTATAATTATTATCATGTAGTATTATATAATTTATAATACATTAACTAATATATATTTTAATTTTAAACAAATAATTGAGTTTATAACCTGATATATTTTCTAATTTTTTTAAAACTTTATGTAATATAATTGTGCATTTTAAAATTTAATATTCAAAATCTAGATGCAATTAAAACATAAAAATGTTGTTTTCAAAATTTGTTAGAATTTGAAAAAAGCTTTCAGAAAAAGAATTCGAGTTGTCGGCTAATTACATATTGGTTGAACAAAACGAATCTAAAAACATAAAACAAATTTTAGATTGCCAACCAAACATGTCCTTAACATTTTGAATACACCTTAGAAATAGGATTAATTAAACCTAAAATGATTCATAAATGTATACACCTTAGAAATAAATTGAACAACACTTGAAATTTAATATCTATAATATTCTCCAATAGTGCAATAATAATATCCATTCCAAATTGACCATGTGAGAGATTAAGATGAGATTACATTAGAGAAAACAGGATTTTTTTTATTTTTTATTTTTTTAAAAAAAAGGGTTTAGTTATTATTTGATGAATCAAGAAGAAACTTTTCCAAGAGTTGAAAAAAGGAAAGAGTTGTGCTAGTTGCAATTTCCTCCATGTGAGTTTGTTCATCTCCATCACATCTTAATTCAGTCTCATAAACAACTTTGAAATCCACAAGGGTTTCCTTTTCACTCATGGAAGAAAGTTTGAATATTGTCTTGAAAGAACAAAACCCTCTTTTCCATATATTCCCTTCTATCACTTCTATCCCAAATTCATGCTTTGTTTCATCAACTTCCACAATCCTTTCCTTCTGACTTCTCATCATCATCTCATCTGCAAAAATCATATTCTTTCTTTTTCAGATTATTAATTCAACAAGTGTTTCTTTTATTTATATTTTTTTAGAGTTAAATACCATTTTAATCTTTATACTTTAAAGTTTGTTTAATTTTTTTTAGTGTATTTACTTTCCGTTGTCCAATTTTAGTTATCCTACTTTCAATAAATTTTAGATTTACTACTACGTTTAATTTATTGTTGATTTTTCTTTAAAATTAAAATTATTAAAGTTATTGTTTTTGTTTAACTAACTTTGATTGACTAAATTTTAAATTCATTGGAGAAGTGGCGGAACTAAAATTGAAATATTTGATCTATTTTTTTAAATTGTCTTTCTATTATACAAACCCTTTCACAGTTATTTAAAAATATTTACTCTTAGCAAAAAAATTCTAAAAATAAAATATTTTTAAACTTTTTTCTATAAACTATTTATAAGAATTTTCCTAAATTTCTATTTGAGTATATTAAATGTATACTAATTAACCTCAACTTTTTGTATTTTATGATTTGGGGATAATTTACAACCAAAATCGAATTTAGTTAGAATTGACAAATACTAATTAGGTGAAAGTAGTAAGGAAATTAGGTAAAAATTAAACATGAACTCACCATGAACAAGATGAAAGAGCAAAACAGAGCCAAGGCCACCATTTCCATGAATAAGGTCAACTTTTTCAACAGTGTTGGGCATGAGCTTTGGGATGATAAATCTCAAGTCTTTAACCAAAGCATTCCAAAGAGTTTCAATTCCAACCCCAACTTTTGCTTGAGCTTTAACCTCCTTAACCATGGCTTCTTTAGCCTTTATTTTGCCTGTGAAAATTTCAAAGAGTTGTTTAATATTTATAAAGGATAAGACATGTTAGGGGTAAGATTGACAAATGGCTTTCATGCACTGGCTTTGTTATTTTGCTTCCGTTTCTGTGCTCGAGGCTTTGGAAAATGATGAGACTTAAGGGTCTTGCCATATTTGCGATATTTGACCATGCATGCATGAAATGTATAATGAGCTGGAAGGCTATAAACTATTCTTTATTGACTCGTCAATGCCAACTCAGATGCTCATGTGGATTAATACTTCATCTTCTTCTACATCAGGAACTTCATAATCTTCTTCAATGGTTTTCCAAAGATCTTGAACAATAAAAATAGTACTCTCCAACAAATAATATGACTTAATTTGTTGAGATTAAAAACAAGTTTGGAACACAATTGGTGTTCAATTTAGGATGACTCTAATACCATATTTGTTGGAGTCAATGAAGGAAATGAGAAAACTTTCTTTTATTGAGTGCTTTGGCACTTTGGCTAAATTGAGGTTCTCTTATTAGTTACTTGGTTACTTGCTTACAAGGGGTAGGGAGTACCTTTATGTATAGGTATCAATAGAAGAAGACTCTAGAGATTCTTAGTTAATGATCTAGGAAATAGTTCCTCTACAAAATTACATAACTTTTACATATTCTTAAATTAGATCTCTGTAGAAAATAACCTTTATATATAGTTCATAAGTCACATTGAACTCAAAAACTAATTGGAAATTTCAAAAAAGCTTCTTGAGCTTCTTTGATGTAATTGTTTTGGTGAACATATATCAGTCGGTTGATCATTAGTGTTGATGAATTCTAAGTAAATTTCTTCCTAATTTATAAAATCTCTAATGATATAATTCAATGTACTTTGACAGAGCATGAAAGATAGGAGTTTGGTCATTGCAATTGTTGACTTATTATCACAACAAATTTCATCACCTGCTCTATTTGAAGATAAGCTCCCAACCATATTCATATATTATTAATCCTTTAAGGTATTTCATGAACATGATCACAGGTTTATCAACCACATATTGTTAAAGATTGTACTTAATAACTTTTAATTTTTATTGTAATGAATAATTTATTATTGCAAATAAAATAATTAGACAATGTATTATTTATGAAGTTTTAGGGCATAAATCCTAACATACTAAACTATGTTCACTTTGGCTCATGATATACTTTTAAGATACAAAATAACTGTAATAATTATTATGCGGGTGATTTTAGACAAAAAGGCATAACCAACATCAAACTTGATCAAAGGCAATAAGACTCCAAATAACAAGACTCGGGCCAAAAATAGCACCCTAAGACTAAGATGGGCATAGGAATTGGCCAAGCCAATACATTTGGCTTCAACCATTGTCGAGGCCGAATCTATAAAAATGTCCATTGAGGCATGCCTAATCCAGTTAGGTTGAATGTTATCTTAGTTTGACTTGGAAACCCTATATTGGATGACCTAGATTAATAATCCATGTAAATGCGCCATTATCACGCCAAATGAAGTAAGTCCAATCTCCATCCCAAAACTTTAAGCTTCCACACTCTTTCACTCTTTGACATAAGCATCAAATCATGTGCAATAAGTATCACACCAATATACATATTTTTCGTTGCTTGTATGTCGTGTTCTTCTCCTCTCTGAAGAAAGTTTATATTTGTTATCATGTGAAGGTCAAACTATTTTTTCTCTCTAGATTCTGATATCAACGGTCATCGTATTTGGGGACGAAAAGGATTATGTGTGAGATATTCACATTGAATTCTTCAATGTATGAGCAAAGAAATTGTATGATCTAATAGCAACACTAGAGGGAGGGTGAATAGGGTTGTCTGTCAATTTTAATTTTGAAACTCTAGTTAATCTAAATGTGACAACTAAACTTGAATTTTAATTTTAAAAAATAGCATCAAGCAACCAATTCAAGTTAATAGTTAATACCAAAATTATGCAAAGCAACAAATCAATCGTAGCATGCAATCTAAAAATTAGAAAAGAAACTAAGTGGAAAAATAAAAGGAGTGCGTTTAGGGAAAAGAAGACACCGATATTTATAGTAATTCGATAATTTGCTTACATCCACTCTCCAAAATTCTTTCTTGGGTGTTTTATTGAGAAAATTTCTCTTGTTGGTGAGAATGAAACCTACACGACCCTTTTTTTCACCTAGATAAAGAGAAATCTGAATCCTTTTAACTGAGTCAGATCTAACCAATTTCCTTATCTTACAACCCAAAGGTATACCCCCTTTAAAACAAAACCCAATGAAAAAAAAGTAAAATTAAAAAATCACCTCTAAATAAGTAAAATTCATAAGTTTAACTCTATTACACTCCAACGAATTTTTTCCTCACATATCAATCTTGTAAAAATTATAGAAAATGAGAGAAAGATGAACTTTTTAACACTTGGAGGATGAACTATGGAGGAGTGTGTTTTGTGGAAATTTTTCTCTTGTTTTTTTTTTTCAAGAAAGTAGTTAGAAGGATGAATATGATTAATTATAAAAGTCGAAGGGATTAAAATTGACCATTGGTTCTAAGGGAAAAAAGAATGGATCGTTGAGATTAAATGGGGAGAGAAAATGAAATAGATTAAATTTAAGAAGGAAAAAAATTGGGATGGAATTTGGAGGAGATGTTGGGAATGGCCTAAACTCGCAGTTCATAAATGTTGTTAACATATCCTTTTTATCAATAAAATGTTGTTGAGTTTTGTATTCAGTAAATTACTATAGATATTGCATCATTCTATGAAAATCCAATAAACGAATCCATGGCTATAACATGAATATTTTAACTTTATGTGGTGACATAAAAATGGATCAAGTTTTAGTATGTAGCCAAAATAGCTTATAAGTATACGGATGAGATTGGGTACCTCATCCTGGTGACAGTATTGGATGCAGCCTATTTTGTAAACTGATACAAATAATATGATCCAAAAATCAATCATGTAGAGACATGTGAGTGGGAGCATCTTGTGCAATGAGTTTGTATAAGACTGGACCTCGAAATAGTCACTTTTCTTTATAACAACCGTTTACTGTTAAAATTGACGATCTCAAACTAAATGACCTAGGGTAACTCGATCTTAATCATGAGCTAATTATGAACTCATATTTATTCGGGATTATCCTTTGATCTACCTAGGTGAGAGTAGTCCAACAACATTGCTCAATAAGCTTCTCCTATTTTGGGGATAAGACCGGATAGATAGCTGGGGACATAGCCTTGCAATATGGAATTCCCTCCTACCCAATTTAGAGTCAGCAGATGGGTTGTTCTCTTAAGCCATGATTTCTTGTCTTGAACAATGAGACCCCGCCCTCTCATGGAAGAGAGGGTTATGATTTATTAGTTGGACTATAAATCAATTGTTCAATGGAGGATTAGTGAGAGCTTAAGGAGCAAGATGTATTTATAGGGTAAAACGGTAATCTTTGACCCAGCTGTAAATATGAGCGACCTATGAAGGATTGAGGTCACACCCCGCTCCAGATTACCCTCATAACCTGGATGGAATGGTGACTGCAACAATTATCAACCCTTTTGCTGGCACTTACTGCCTATCTAACCTATTAAATTTTGCTCAAACCCTGAATACGTACATATCATCAATCTACGAATATATTAACTCAGAACTTAACACATTTATATTACAGGGTTTCGCAGCATTGTTCATACATGAATATTACAACTTAGTGAGCCCCATCAAGAATACTAGTCACTAGATAGACACATGTGTACTCACTAATACAGGTCTTCAATTACGCTTCCTTCAACCTGTTTCTTTGAGTGGTAGAGTAGCAGCAGAAAAATCTTTTGGGAACTGACCGCTACTTGAAAGGAAAACATTTGAAAATATGAGCCAGAAACCCAATGAGTGACTTAGTAAAAACATAAATCTTATGCTTAAATTGAAAGCTTGAAGACATAATACTGGAACTAAAATATGTCAAGCAAACGTGTACATAAAACCTTTAAAACCATTGAATCTGAAACTTGAATCTTAGTTGAGAATGAACATTCATTACTCTAATTCCCAATGCCAAGCCATGGCCAGATTAGACCCCTACTCCGATCTCCTCATACCGAACAATGGCTAGGAGAGACCCCTACGTCGATCTCTTAGATATACTGATGGGCATCTCAAGCAACTTCCTCTAAACATAAACATTGATAACTACTCTTAAACACCATTAAACATGATTATTCCTTAGTTGAGAACGAGCATACATCGCTCTAGTTCCCAACGTCTGTTATCGGCCAAGAGACCCATACTTTGGTCTCCCTTTGCTAGTATAAGGCCTAGGAGACCCATACATCGGCCTCTCATTCAAAACTACCTACGTGCACGTGGAGTTTTCTATGTACGGTCAACACCTTAGGTGCATTTATTCAGATACCTTTCTTACTTCAGTATTCGGCTCACTTAAGCTACCAAGTTCTCGAAGAGCATTAAAAGAATAGTTCTCAAATATAGCATAGAAAACTCTTTAGGATTCCTTCCCTACCTTCAGTACTTTGACAACCTTAGGTATTTAAAACATAGTACATCAAGCTTCATTCAACCTTAGCTTTAACCCTAATGCATGCTTCATACTTTCTAAAATAAGTTGGCTTAAATCATGTTGAACTAGCTTGTAAAAACCACTAGCATACGTTAGACATGGAAAAACATACTTGGAAAACTCATACATTAGTAGCTTTAATCATGATTTCAATCATAGAATTAAGTTGCTTCGAATCACATAAAATTTAGTATGAGAATAACTTTGCTCAATCCCTTGACGTTGTATTACTTACGTGCACGTGGTTATAATGGAGTATTGTCATACCTTAGGTACTTAACATGGATACCTTCTCATTGTCCTTCAGTATCCATCGTATGACTAGTCATAAACATTTAGTTGAAAACTAAGGCTTAGTTCTCAAATCATCATACTAGTTCATCATGAAAATGGAGTTACTAAAACATGCTGAAAGTATTTGGACAAGATAACATACTTAAATCATGTCAATTTCCATGGAAAACATACTTTACTTAGATACCCTTCTAAGACATGGCTTCATTAACATACTTATTCAGATACCCTTCTTGCTTCCATCTTCTATCCTTCCTAAGACATGGCTTCATTAAGCTCATTAGAAGACATCACATTACTTACTCTTACTTAAAGTAATTAAGGTTCGGGTTTTACAAATTAACTGCTGCAGTCTCCATTCCATCCAGGTTATGAGGGTAATCTGGAGTGGGGTGTGAGAAGTTGGTATCAGAGCAAAAGAATTTGGGAAGAACGGGGAAAAGTTTATATATAAAAGTCTGAGTCCTGAATCCTTAGCATATGTATTACCTAAGTAAAAGGAAGATGCCAAGTAAAAGTGGCAAGCAGAGTAGGCAGATAGACAACGGGAACCCTGACCTTACCTTAGAAGTTCTGATATTTGAGGGAATCCAGATTTTAGTGAACAGAAAGGTAAAGACCCGGTAAATCAGGAAATGATTTTAGACGGGGGTCGAGGATTCTACAGACAGAAACAGATCCTCAGTTAGAGGACAGAATATTTAACAGGATTTCCAAAAAGATGACGGAAAGTGTCAAATCCATTTAGGCGGATTCAGAAAGGAAGTACGGTATTGAGAATGACCTAATAGGTATTGATAAAGGATAGAGAACTACAAGTCATAATAGTGTAAGAAGGAAAAAGCCAAGACTTGTGGTTAGTATGGGTGATAGATCAAGGTTTTGGCATCTTACCGAGCTAATAGCTAGTACGGGTAAGAAACCCTTATGTACCAATTGTGGTAAGCATCATCGAGGGACATGTTACAAAGGGAAAAACGTATGTTTCCAGTGCGGACAGGCAGGACATTTCAAGAAGGAATGCCCCAACTAGGTCGAGGAGTTCAGATAGAACACAAAATGACTTTACAGGCGATAGATAAGCCTAGTGGCTCAGGAGCCGAGGAAGTGATTCAAGAGAAGAAAAACAAGAAAGGAAGCAGGACGACCTCAACGGTAGGGCAGGTTTTACGAAGTGACCTACTAGAAGGCAGAGGAGTCACCTAATGTTGTGAATGGTAAAGTAACTTTATGTACCAGTATATTTATGAACTAGTTGCTTATGGTGTTATACCTTTATTGTTATCTAGCATGTTACACTACTTGTAGGAAAGATTGTAGAGAGCATGTCCCTAAGTAG
The DNA here is from genome assembly GCF_027475165.1 of Benincasa hispida. Classification (NCBI taxonomy): domain Eukaryota; kingdom Viridiplantae; phylum Streptophyta; class Magnoliopsida; order Cucurbitales; family Cucurbitaceae; genus Benincasa; species Benincasa hispida. The sequence continues at coordinate 24,582,167 of NC_143488.1, read as the reverse complement.
TTATTATTATGCTGTGGAGAGGTTGTAATCGTATAAGAATTTTACAGACTCTGGGGTAGTTATTGATAATTATAGTTATGATGTGATTCCGTTAGATTTCCTGGAATTGATGTCACTCTAGAGCATGGATTTCCCGAATAAATACTATGATCGTATGAATTATTTTAAGAATAAATAATGTTCGAGAGATTTGGTACGTAAAAGACAGTATTTGTAGGAAGCAAATGAATACTTTCAGGAAGCTCAATATCAGAAGTGAAGGCTAGGAAGCTGCTAAGTAAAAGATGTGAAGTCTATTTATCCCATTGACGGTTTCGTAGGATGAGAAGCTGAAACTTGAGAATGTACCAATTGTACAAGAGTTTCTTGATGTTTTCCCTGAAAAGTTATTAGATTCACAACCTGACAGGGAAGGTGAGTTTACTATCGATTTAATTCTAGATATAACACCTATTTTTTCAAGTACCATTAAGGATGGTGCCAAAAGAACTTAAGGAGTTGAAAGTTCAGTTGAGACCAGGTTGAGACCATATACCATTGACAAGCAATGAAACTTAATTTGATTAAGAAAGACCCACCGATGTATTTGAACTGCATCTTTGATCGAAAGGAACTGAACCTGCAGTAAAGAAGATGGTTGAACTGATCAAAGACTATAACTGCTCGATTGTGTACCACCTTGGTAAGGCAAATGTTGTAGCTGACGCATTGAGCAGGAAACCCTTAGGATCCAAAGTAGTCCTTAGATCGGTATCAGGAATGTTACTCTAGGAGTTCAGGAGTTCTAGGGTCACTCTATCAGTAGGTCAGTCAGAAGGATTGATTACTATATTTCAGGTAAGACCTATTTTGATGGAAGATTTTAAGCATGAACAGTTGAAGGATCCTGATCTCCAGAAGCTTGTAGAAGAAGTGAGTAAGGGAATAAGAACTGATTTTTAGTTATGAGTAGATGAAATGTTGGTAAAAGAAGGAGGAATGTGTGTGCCTAACGTGTTGCAGCTTAAGCAAGCTATTCTAGAATAGGTGCACAGTTCTACTTACTCCATGCATTCAAGAAACACCAAGATATATAGAACTTTGAAGAGATCGTAGTGGTGGCTTACAACGAAGAAAGGCATAGCTGAGTATGTAGACAAATGTTTGATTTGTCAACAAATGAAACCTGGAAGGCAGAGGCCGGCAGGATTACTCAATCCACTACCGGTACCTAAGTGGAAGTCGGGAGTCACACAGGTAAACATAGAATTTTCACTAGAAATAGAATGTATAGCAGGTTGGCTTAGAGGTTGGTGGCAAACGTAAAGTCTATTCTAGTGAATTCAGAGGAAAGGGTATAATCTAGAGGAAGTCCTAGTCAGATTAATCCTAAGAGGAGGGAAAAAAGGAGCAACAGTGAGCTCGAAATGTACCAGGGGTATGTTGAGTATAAAAATAAGGAACAAAATGGTTAGCAGAAGACAAAAAGGAAAAGGTCTAGATCTGCTGATGTTCCAAGTAATAGCTCGAAGTTTGAATTGAAACTGAGCTAGGGACTAGTATAGTTAAGAAAACCTTATGTATACAGTATGGTAAGCCATAGCTGGGAAATGTTATAGTAGGAAGAATGTCTTCTCTCGAGTATGGATAGAAAGGACATCCTAAGAAGAGTGCCCTCGGTTAGGTCGAGAAGTCTAGTTGACACAAATATTGATTTCATAGCTAGCAATTAATTCAAAGGTATGACAACTGGAAAAGAATGTTCCAATGGTATTGCTGGGAAATGGAAAAGGACCACCCTAGTAATAAACGAATACTATGACTTAGTGGAGAATGGAAGAGTCACCAAAGGATGTGATAAATACAGTGAACTATGATGACCAAGTTGTTCATACGTACTAGTATTATTTAATATGAAAAAAAATTAATATCAGAGTAGAACAGCAAAAGCGTAATAAAAAAAGAAAGGAAGAAGAAAGAAAAGAAGAAGGTCGTAAAGTTTACGACCAAAGGATGTTGTGAAACTCTAGTTATAAGTAAGTTCAAGCAAATTTCGAGGACGAAATTTCTTCTAGGGGGAGGAATTTGTAAAACTCAAACCCTAATTACTTTAAGTAAGAGTAAGTAATGTGATGTCTTCTAATGAGCTTAATGAAGCCATGTCTTAGAAAGGATAAAAGATGGAAGCAAGAAGAAATAAGCTCTTGGGTAGCTAAGTGTAAAAGTAGGACAAAACTCGGTTAAGCTAAAGAAGGTCATGCTTGATGATGGAATGCATAATAAGCATATGGATAAGACCATGCCATCTAATGAGGTGTAGTGCTGAAGTAATATTGTGAGTGAAAGTAGCAAAAGAACATTTACTAAATCCTTGCCCTTCATCATCAATAGTGGACAAGGTGGCACAAGGAGGGTTCATGCTGGATGTTGGGCAGTGATATAATCAAGAAGGTCGAATTCATTGGGTCGGTTTGAACAAACTACTTAGGCTATTTGTATAATTCTAGTGGCATTCGAAAGCTCTATGTGTCTATTTTTTGTGGCTGTACTGTTTGAGGGAAAACTCACCGGAATAAGGCTGAAAGGGCAAAATAAAGATGAAGGGTTCATTTCTCGGCTGAATCTCGGCCATCAGTGAAGAATTGAAGCTTCAGGACGAATTATGAAGTGTTTTGAGCTAAAAATTTGAGGTAATATTTTTAAGTAAGTTATAAACAACTTTGTAGAATGAAACTTTTTAAGATAAGGTCTGGAAATCGAGTTATATATTTTTGAATTTTGAACTGGAAACTATTGAACAAGGAGGCAACTGCTTGAACTGGAGCCAATGATGAAGTTTTAAATCTCTAGATAAAACGACAAGGAATTTCGAGTTGAAATTTAATGTAATGTTGCTAACTAAATTTTAAACAAGTTTATAGAATGAAGTTTCTTGAAAAGAGTTCTAGATTTTGAGTTATAAATTTTTGAATTTGAAACAGAGAATCTATGTATAAGCAGACATCTGCTTGGGAAGAACAAGCAAACAACTCACCGTAGTGAGCGAGAGCGAGATAAGAAACATGAGGATCTCACTCAGGATGATAATCTCACTAATTTTGTGCTAAAGATCTCGCTCAAGAAGGAAATCTCGCAGGAAATTTGGGTTGAATCTCGTTGGTGTGATGAGTATCGCTAGGTTGAAGTTTTGCTAATGATATGCTTGATCTCGCTCATGATGAGGATCTCGCTCATGAGGATGAATTCACTCATGATGATTATCTCGCTAGTAATGTTGTCTTTGTTGATGAAAGTTCCATTAGTAAATGAACTATTTGAGGTATTTTGCTAAGAATTCTAAGTAGTTTAACTGGGAATTATGTCCTTTCAGGCCAAGAAGAGCTAGGAGAGGCATATAAACCGTTAAGAACCCCGACGAGCTGTGAGTGACTATGTGGTGATTTAATGTTTTAATGATTTAGAACCCATGACTTCTTTGAAGTTATTTCTCATGCTAAGTGCCAAGCAACATATGTTTGAAGCTATTTCTCCTGCTAAGTAAAGCATGTTTTCCATGGAAATTGACATGATTTAAGTATGTTATCTTGTTCAAATACTTTCAGCATGTTTTAGTAACTCCATTTTCATGATGAACTAGTATGATGATTTGAGCACTAAGCCTTAGTTTTCAACTAAATGTTTATGACTAGTTATACGACGGATACTGAAGGACAATGAGAAGGTATCCTAAGGATACTGAAGGACAATGAGAAGGTATCCTAGTTAAGTACCTAAGGTATGACAGTACTCCGTTATAACCACGTGTACGTAAGTAATACGATGTCGAGGGATTGAGCAAAGTTATTCTCATACTAAATTTTATGTGATTCCAAGCAACTTATTTCTATGATTGAAAGTATGATCAACGCATGATGTTTACTAATGTATGAGTTTTCCAAATATGTTTTCCATGTCTAACGTATGCTAGTGGTTTTTACAAGCTAGTTCAACATGATTTAAGCCAACTTATTTTACAAAGTATGAAGCATGCATTAGAGTTAAAGCTAAGGTTGAATGAAGCTTGATGTACTATGTTTTAAATACCCAAGGTTGTCAAAGTACATGCGTTGGTATTTCTAAACATAATGAAAAGGAATACTGAAGGTAAAGAAGGTATCCTAAAGAGTTTTCTATGTTATATTTGAGAACTATTCTTTTAATGCTCTTCGAGAACTTGGTAGCTTAAGTGAGCCGGATACTGAAGGTAAGAAAGGTATCTGAATAAATGTACCTAAGGTGTTGACGGTACATAGAAAACTCCACGTGCACGTAGGTAGTTTTGAATGAGAGGCCGAAGTATGGGTTTCATAGGCCATATACGAGCAAAGGAAGACCAAAGTATGGGTCTCTTGGCCGATAACAGACGTTGGGAGCTAGAGCGATATATGCTCATTCTCAACTAGAAATAATGATGTTTAATGGTATTTAAGAGTAGTTATCAATGTTTATGTATAGAGAAAGTTTCTTGAGATGCTCATCGGTATATCTAAATAGATCGACGTAGGGGTCTCTCCTAGCCATAGTTCGGTATGAAGAGATCGGAGTAGGGGTCTCATCTGGCCATGGCTTGGCGTTGGGAATTAGAGCGATGAATGTTCTCAACTAAGATTCAAGTTTCAGATACAATGGTTTTAAAGGTTTTATGTACACATTTGCTTGGCATATTTTATTTCCAGTATTATGTTTTCAAGCTTTCAGTTTAAGCATAAGATTTATGTTTTAATTAAGTCACTCACTGGGCGTCTAGCTCATGTTTTCAAATGTTTTCCTTTCAGGTAGTAGTCAGTTCCCAAAAGACTTTTCTGCTGCTGCTCTGCCACTCAAAGAAATAGGTTGAAGGAAGCGTAATTGAAGACCTGTATTAGTTAGTACACATGTGTCTATCTAGTGACTAGTATTCTTGATGATACTCACTAAGTTGTAAAATTCATGTATGAACAATGTTGCGAAACCCTGTAATCTAAATGTGTTAAGTTCTGAGTTAATATGTTCGTATATTGATGATATGTATGTATTCGGAGTTTGAGCAAAATTTAACAAGTTAGATAGGCAGTAAGTGCCAACAAAAGGATTGGTAACTGCTGCAGTCACCATTCCATCCAGGTTATGAGGATAATCTGGAGCGAGGTGTTACAATTGACTTATCAATTATGGTTAAAATAGATAGAAATATATCTACAGTGAGGAGAATGAAACTATCGAGCTATAGTGGAATGTCTTGGTAGTTAACAAATAGTGATTAATTCGGTTTAAAGAGTTTAACCAATTAATTACAAGTCGTTGAAGCTCATGATCTGTAGGTCCATAAAGTTCCTCTACTAGCTCATAATTTAGATTAATAAACTGAGTAATCTTGGTAAGATTTGAAATTAGGATTTAGAATTGAAATGTTCAAATTCAATTAGGGTTTCTATTTATTGTATTCGATACAATTAAAATGTTTAATTTTATCGAAATTAAATAAAATTTGAGAAACGATTAATGTTTAAAATATGATTTATATATTAATTGAATAATAGTAATTTCATTATTAATTTAATACTTAGATATTAAATTAACAAAATTAATTAAAAGGTTTAATTAATTAGTTTTATTTAAAAATTAATTAATTGAATTAATTTTATAAAACTAATAAATAAAATTAAATAATTTTAATCTACAAAAAATGATTTTGGAAATCATCTTTTGGAAACTTTTTAAAAATCAAAAGAATTCAAAGTGAAGATTTCCAAAATGTTGGAAATCTCCACTATGTATTGAACTTCCTTATTCACAACTTCATTTTCTCCATGAAGTAGGAGCTACCCTTCATGCAAGCCATGAATTTGCATGGTGAAAGCGCTATAAATTGAAGTGCTAAAATGAATAATGATTCATGGTTACAAAAACTTCAAAAGAAACTCTGCAGAAATGACTAAATCCTCTTCATATCTTATATACTTCCAGCTCAGTTTAGTCTTTCCACCACACAATCCTTGCAAGAGAATAGTAGAGAAGATCTTGGCGGTTGTCTATTTGAACATTGAAGCTCTTTCACATGGAACTTAACTGAACTTAACGAGGATACTTCAAATGTTCTGTATTCAACAAACCCTCTTCTGTAAAAGTTATTTTGAAGCATCTTTTAAACTCAAATTAAGTATGATTAGAGTGCTTATTGATTCTATTTTTTCTCCTTATTACATGCATCTCGATATTTTCTGAAGAGTGAGTGTTGGCCTTTTCATATTGAATCACAGCCATTTCCCTCTTTCTTGGGGATCAAACTCCAGGGAACAAGCTTAAACACTGATTGCGTGTTAATATACTCTAACAGGGGATTCATGTATTTTTTTTATTTCTTTAAAATAATTCATAGATTTTGAGTGCCACATGTCACAATCTCATGTGATCCCACTTTCTTCTTTTCTTTTTCTTTTTCTTTTTCTTTTCATCTCTTTTCAATAACCCACCACATGTCATCTTATGGTTGGTTCACGTTTGCCAAGTCAATGTCATGTCATCGACCATATTGCAATTTGTTTCAAATATTCTTTTACTTATATATTTTTTTTTCATTTGAACTCTAATTCGAATAATTCAAGATGCATTAGAATAATATTTTTGAGTTTGTTATCATCAAGATAAATAATATGTAGATAAGTCAATGAATTCTTATGTCAATGTTAGTATGGAGGATGTGGACATATCTAAGATAGATGGTAATGTTGTTCATGATGACTCACTCAAGGACCAACATCCAATGACTATAGAGGTAGAGTCGACATTGAAAGTAGAATCATAGATTGACAAAGAACCGTTGGGTAAGCGTAACCCGACAAGTAATGGTGAACATTCTACCGATTCGATAACAAACAATGAATCGAATGTCAATCATAGGAAGATGAAGTGTACCTCACAAGGAACGATCCAACCCCATCGTCATCACGTTAGATTCCACTATAGAGGATGTCTAATTTGGTAGCATGTTTCAATGCAAGAAAAAGTTGTGTAAGAAACTATTTGTCATTGCTATTAGGAAAAAAATTGAATTTCATGTCAGTTGATCTACAAAAAAAAAAAAAAAAAAAAAAAAAAAAAAAAAAATTGTATGTTCTAAAATTTGTACACGATTCATGCAAATGGAAAGTTAGGACAATGAAAATTAAAGACTCGAATAGGTTTAAAATTAACAAATATCTTAATGTTCACACATGCTCGCAAACCCTAAGGAAACACAATCATAATCAAACAAGAACTAGGGTTATTGTTGATCTGATAATGTCAAAGTATCAGGATGTTAGTCGTAGTTATAAACCTAAGGACATCATTCAAGATATTCAGTAGTACTATATGAACATTAGTTACGATAGGGCATGGCGGCCAAGGAAAGTTGCGCTAACATTAGCCAGGGTATCCCCTAGAGAGTCGTTCCATTTGTTACAATGGTTTGGAGACGCGTTAAAGATTGCCAACCTCGATCCGCAATATAAGTTAGAGTTATGTTGGATTTAGTGTCCTAAATCTCATGGATCTTCTAGTTTGTAATTTGTAAATACAAATTATTCATTTAATAAAATAAGCAGTATTTTATTCAACATTTAGAACATATTAATTCAATCCAATAAACTAAGATCTAAGTTTATTTTATGTAGCTTGAACAGTATATGGTAGACATATAAGTGGATCATGTTTAAGAATAACCTAAAAGGTCTGCAGTATATGGATAAGGTTGAGTGTCTTATCCTTGTGACACTGTGGATACAACCCACTTTATAAGTGTTATAAGAGTTGTAAGTGTTATAAATGATTTGATCAAACCGTTCATGTAGAGACATATGAGCGAAGGTATCCTGTACAAAGAATTTGTATAAGACTGGACCATGAAATGATTGATCTCTCTTTATAACACTGTTAATTGAAGAGACTAACATTTTATAAGATGACCATAGGTAACCAATCTCAATTCCAAGTGAGTTATGGACTCCTGTCTATGAGGACAATCTTTTGATTTGTATGAGTAAGAGTGGCTCGAGTCACCGACTCAATAAGCCTACCATTTTGGGGATTTATCTAAGTAAAGAGCTGAGAACATAACTCCACAAGATGGAATTCACTCCTTCCCGCTTTCAGGAAAACTTGATGAATTGCTCTCAAGTGCTAACTTCGTGTCTTGAACAATTGGTCTCTCCCTCTCATTGGTCCATGAGGGATTTGTTTATGCTAGAACCATAAATAGATTGTTCATTAGAGAATCAATGAGACTTAAGGAGAAAGATGTAATTACAAGGATAAAACGATAATTTTGACCCAGTTCTAATTAAGAGCAATCCATGAAGGATCGACTTATTGATGACTGGTTATATCCATGGACACAAAAATATATTTACAGTGCGGATAGTACAATTGTGAATCTTTAGTGGAATGATACACAATTAATGAATGTTGATTATATTAATTAAAGTGTTTGATTAATTTAATCCCGAATCATTGGAGCTTCTAATATGTATGTCCATTGGGTCACCCTTACTAGGTCACTAAGGGTAAAACAAGGATCAATTAGTTTTGGAATAATTTGAATTGCTTGAATTGTTTTAGGAAATTTTATATTAATAAGGATTAATATAAAGTATAATGTATAATGATACATTATAGAATGTTAGTTAGTTGTAGATTTGATTTATAATTAAAACTATATAATATGAGAAAATAATATTTGAATAAGATTCTAATATTAAATTAATATGAATTAGATTCATATTAAAACTATATAGTAAAATTTAATATGAATTGGATTCATATTAAAACTATAGGTTAAGAAAAAGATGCATTTTTATATGATCTAAATGTTGGATTAAATAAATATGTTATAGTCATGTTGATTAATTAATAGTTAATCAATTGATTTGTTAATTAATATTTATTTAATTATATATTATATATTAAATATGATTTAATATATATTTATTAATGAAATAAATTAATTAATTTTAAATAAAATTACTCCCCAACAGTTATTGCAGGGGAGTAATAGGGTGTGACAGGGTTATTTACCCTCACGTTAGTTTATGTGAAATATAGAAATGTAGAAACACAGAAAAATAACTCTTTTGTGGTTATCATCTATCTGCTCTCTCTCAATCTTTTAGAGAAAATCTTCTCAAGAGTTTCTTTAGTTCCCTGCCATTTAAGATTCCACGATCTGTATCATTCCAGAGGCATAGGGAAAGCCTTATTGGTAGTGTCTTACCGTTCAAATTCTTGGGATTTCATGTTCACGGAGATTCGTGAAGAAATTGATCTTCAAAGGTACTTTTCCTAAATTTCCTTAATTGAATGCTTAGCCTTTACTTTACTGTAAAATGAATTCTATATTTTCTACATCCCAATTTAAAAACAAAAAACGTTAAAACGCTTCCGTGGGATTCAGTCCTTTCAAGTTGGAGCCTAAAGGGTGCTTCAAGTATATGTATATGGCACTTGGGGCTTCGATAAAGATTTTTTGGACTGCATCTGGTCTGTGATTACAGTTGTGTTTTAATATTTCATCTTCTTCTACATCAGAAACTTCATAATTTTCGTCAATGATTTTCCAAAGATCTTGAAAAGTAAAAATGGTCTCCATCGTCTGACTTTGCTGATATTTATAATGCTCTCCATCGAAGACTGTAACTTGATTTTTTGACATTGAAAAGAAGTTTGGAACACACGATCTCAACAAGTTTGGTACACAATTGGTGTTTAATTTAGGATGACTTAAATACCATATTTGTTGGAGGCAATGAAGGAATTTTAGGCTAGAGCTTAGAATGAAGAGAGAATTATAGAGAAAACTTCTTTTATTGGGTTCTTTGACACTTTGACTCAATTGAAGTTTTCTTCTTAGTTACTTGGTTACTTGCTTACAAGGGGTAAAGAACACCTCTATTGATAATCAATAGAAGGCTCTAGAGATTCTTCGTTAATGACCTAGAAAATAGTCTCTCTAAACAATGACATAACTTTTACATATTCTTAGATTAGATCTCTGTAGAAAATAACCTTTACATATCCCATAAATTCACGTATACTAATTGAAAATTTCAAAAAAGCTTCTTGAACTTTTTTGATGTAACAGTTTTTGTGAACATATATCAGCTGGTTGATCATTGGTGTTGTTGAATTCTATGTCAGTTTCTTTTTTATTTACCGATATAATGATGATGCAACTCAATATGCTTTGACGAAGCATGAAAGATAGGACTTTGGTCATTACAATTGCTGGCTTATTATCACAGCATTTTTTTTTCTTTGAAGATCAGGCACCACCTTATCTATATACTATTAACCCTTTAAGTTATTTCTTGAACATGATCACCTATATATCAATCATTGATAGCTCTCAAAAAGAGCTATAATTTCTAGCTTAACTCAAGTTCGTTAGTTGATTTTTAATGTTAATTATCCTATTTAGTAGGTAGCAAGCAACCAAAAAGTAGAACTAAGCATTTGGAGTCAAACTAGGTTAATTTGAAGAAATTTGGAGGTAATTTGAGTATCAGAGCTTCAAAGGAGTAAAAATGACCAAACTGTCCCTGACACGAACGTCGCAATGCTCATCATGCCTAAGCCTAACACTAGCTCAATGTGGAAAGGCAATAGCTGAACCTACAGGGCAGCGTTGCAATGCCCATCTTACGCAACGCTACGAACTCTTGACACGATTACAGCCTTTCGCACGCACGCCTCATGCGCAAGCCAGCTTCAAGCCAACGTCGAACCACCCATCCAACGCTCGAGGGCTAGCTGTGTAATAGCGTTGCAACGCTATCCCTAGTGTTGCATTGCTACAACTACTTCCTATATATAGCTCTTTTCACTTTAGGTCAAAAGAATATTGGATTTTATGGAGGCCAATGAGAGGCCTGGTTTTCTTCTTCCTCCTTATCTTTTCAGCATCTTTAGGTAGGTTTTATTCATTTTATTTTGGATTATAAGCTTTGATTGAATTGTCTATGAATTCTTGAGATAATTTCTATCTAATTCTTGGATTAATGATTCTTTGCTTATTTCTTGAGTTTTCTGATTTAATTAGTGTTTTGTAATATGAATTTATATGTTCTTTGAATCATCTTTAATTTCTAAAATCATGTTTGTGTTGATAACTTTTCACTCATAAGCGTGACAAGTTATGTATAACATCCCGAATTTTTCAAATAATTTGCATTAAATTATCTTGAAATATTTGGACGTTATTTTCGTATATTGGGACTAAAAATTTAATTTAGAAGGCAAGATAATTAATTTAAAAGATATTTGTAAAAAATTAGAATTTTAATTCAATTTAAGGGGAAATTTGATTAATTTACTTGGGGAAAGTGTGTTTTTAAATTGATTAAATATTTGGAACGATGTAAATTATCTAAACTATTGGACTATATGTTCCCTTTAATTTTGATTTTGGAGCCAAAATTAAGTTAATTGGAGATGCTAATTGGTTTGAGTTAATTTGATAAGAGATTTGAAACTTTTAGATTATTTTGCATAAAGATTTGAAAATAAAGAAAAGAAAAAGAATTAGGATTTTGGAAATTAAAAGAAATTTGAAATTTAAGAAGTAAAAGGGAAAATTGTGGTTTTAAATTTTATCTTCTTTAATTTTAGAGTTTGGATCTAAATAAATTAAATTGAGTGGATAAAATAAATTTGGGTTTAATTTAAGTTAATTAGGTTATGGAATTTCTAATTTAGTTAGATTATGAAATTTTTAATTCAATTAGAATATGGATTCCCAAATTAATTAGATTATGGACTTTTTAATTAATTAAAGTATGGATTTTCTAATTAGAGACAATGTCTTATTCAAAAAAAAAAAATCTAATCGATCTACTACTTTAATTATTAATTTTTGTTAAGAAAACATATTTCCTAATTATATAAAGTGTCATATTAAAAAAGGAAAACTAATCTATCTACAAGAATGGGCATGATTTTATTTTATAAGATATTTTACAAGAATGTATGAGCATGATCTAGATCTTATTTGACATGTAGTATGAGAATGAATGAGCTTTATGTTATGATTTATGTGTGAGACTTTATTTTATGATGCATGATATTTATGTTAGTGATAGTTACCCCATACTCGTAGATATGTACCAACCAGAGGTTTGTGTTTCCTTCGGGATTCACTAGAGATTAGTGATCTCCTTACGGATTTCACCAGAGGTTTGTGTTTCCTACAGGATTCACCAGAGGTTATTGTCTCATTCGGGATTCACAATGTGTTAGTGATCTCCTTCAGGATTTCACCAGAGGTTTGTGTTTCCTTCAAGATTTACCAGAGGGTTGGTGATCTTCTTCGGGATTTCACTAGAGGTTAATGATATTTTTCGAGATTTCACTAGAGGTTAGTGATATCTTTCGAGATTTCACCAGAGGCTTGTTGATACATCACATCTACAGTAGGTTGGGTTAAACTATTCACTAAATGGTCATCCAGTTTAGTAGAAGTTTTTGCATGTCTCACTAGAAAGTTGCATTTATTAGACATAAATGTATAGCCCGATCCCAATAGTGGGGTTACTTACTGAGTATTTTTTATACTCTTCTTTACTATGTTATGTTTTCAGGTAGGTAAGGACACATCAGGCGAAAGAAAGAAGGAATCTGTGATCGTGCCATTAGAACCAAAGAGATGCTTCTGCTCATGTTTTCATGCTTTAATGTTCTAAATTCCATTCTTTATGTTTGAACTTAGAGTTCTATTGTTTGAAATTTTTATTTATATAGCTTCATGAAATTTATTTTGAACTTATATTTCAAGGAGACCCCGATCAAAGATTTTCAGTTATTTATATTTTACAAAAACTATTTATTTGAAAAAATTCTTTTGATTTTAGTTAAAATTTATGAGAGAGTTGTTTGAGGTTTATGCTAGCATGTAGGAACGGCCTAGTATAAGTCCTAGGATGTTGGGTTGTTACACTATAATTCTTAGTTTTGTCACAATCTTGCATCAATATGTTGTTTAATGTATTTTTGCATAGAATGTCTAGCTAAGGTCACCTAAGTAGCATTAACTAATTATGCACTTGATGGCGCGATTCCTAGAATGTACTAATTACTAGGTTCAAAGATAAAATTGATTAATTGAATATAGTTTTCTTGACAATTGATCGACACAATTTAATCCTAAATCATAATGCATCTATTTTCAGTTCTATATGGCCGCTATCGAACCCAATAGAATTTATAAGCATGTAGATAAGTTAGGGTATGACCTTCTCGACCTTATTCAATAGTTAGGACGCTTTCTTGGTTAGATTCTTGCTAGTTATCCGCCACTACAGAGGCTAGTTAGATTAAATCAAGCAATAATTTGTGTATATATAATCTGATTGCATAATTAATTGGTAGAAAACAATGATAGAAATTGCAGTGAATGTCTATCTTGATCTGAGAACTAGATAAACCAATCCATTTTATATTTGTCCCCTGCAATTTAATTTCTTGCATGTTTTCATTTTATTCAAAATCAAAACCTCATTTTCACTATTTTCCATAGTCAAATTTTGCTTAGAGATATTTAATTCTTGGTCTCTCTATGGTTCGACCCCATGCTTGCCATTTGTGCTACCAAGTAGTATAAGTAGTGGTTCGGTGATTTATAAATTTCTTTTGATTGGGTCTGGATTTATTAACGACGTAAGTCCCGGTTCAAACAACCATATATTATTAAAATTTATACTAAATAACCTTGAATTTTTATTGTAATAAATACTTTATTATTACAAATAAAATAATTAAATAATACATTAACTATGAGGCTTTAGGGCATAAATGCTAACACACTAAAATGGTCACTTTGGCTCATGATTATACTTTTAAGATACAAAAAAATAGCAATAATCATTATGTGGGTGATCTTGGACCAAAGGAGATAATCAATATCAAACTTGAATAAATGCAACAAGACTCAAAATAACAAGACTTAAGCTAAAAATGGCACCCTGAGACTATGATGGCCCCGGAATTGGCCCAAGTAAATACATTTGACTTCAGCCAAGGTTGAGGCCGAACCTATAAAAATGACCATTGGGGCATGCCTAACCAAGTTAGGTTGAATGTTCTTGGTTTGACTCGGGAACCCTATTTGGGACAACATAGGTTAATAATCTCTAAATGCATCATTATCACTCTAAAGCATCCTCCATCCTAAAATTCTAAGCTTTCATACTCTTTCACTCTTTGACTTAAGTATCAAAGTATGTGTGGCAAGTACCACATAAATTTCTATATTTTCCTGCTTGCATGTCACTTTCTTCTCCTCTCTAAAAAAAAGTTTATATTTGTTAGCATGTGAAAGTCAAACTCTTTTTTCTCACTTGATTTTGACATCAACAATCACCATCTTTGGGGATGAAAAGCACTATGTGCAAGATATTCACATTGAATTCTTCAAACCTAAGTAAAGAAATTTTAGGATCTAATGACAACATTAAAGGGAGGATGAATACGGATGTATACCAATTTTAACTTTGAAACTCCAGTTAATCTAAATGTGACATCTAAATTTGAATTTTAATTTAAGAAAATAATATCAAGCAACTAATTCAAGTTGTCACCACATGCACGAGACGTTGCGGTGCTGTCAACGTCCTAAAAAATGGTTGATTTTAATATAAAACAAGTAGATGTCACCACCAATCTTTTTTACTGTGTGATTGGACACCAAAGTAAAACATACATATTTTAATTTAAAAAACAAAAATGATCAGCCAAAACTGAAGTTGATTTCAGGAGTCATTTGTGCATGGAGAAGGTATTAGCATCCCACAACACCCGTTTAAAAAATGGTGGGCAAAATTCAAATCTTGAGTTGAAAATATTCTTCAAAATTATTCTTTTAAAAAAAGAGTTTTCAAATAAATGTCTTATTTTACCCCTCAATACTCCAATATTTGAAGTAATGATCCCATGGAATAAGTGAAAGAATTTCCATCAATTTGACTATATTAAAAATGAAGAAAAAATCTCACCTCAAAAATATGAGAAATTATTACAATTTCTCAAATTTCGTCAAAGGAATAGCCTTTTAACAAAATGATTTTTTTTTAAATATTAATTAAATTCATTTTTTCTTAGGATCAAATCTCGGACTCCCAAAGATCTGATCCCTCACTTCAAGAATTCTAGTAAATTGGACTCTCAAATTTCCTAGATCCCATTATATGAATTTCTTTTAAGGAAAATGACATTGAATACAAGTTATTAGAAAACATTGATTAGGAAACCTTTTGAAATAATAGCTTAATTTTTAAGCATTTGAAAACACAAAAAGTATAATTTTAAAGAATTTTTTTTTAATAATTTAAAAAGAGTTTTATGAAATTCTTAAAACTGAGAGAAATTTAAATTATAAAGATTTTAAAATTTTGAGAAATTTTAATTAGAAATCAAATAAGAGTTAATATGAACATTATATAAGAAAAACATAATTAAAAAAAATCATAATAAATTAAAGAGCATATTAATATTTTAATAAAAAAAACATATTGATGATCGATTTTGGACTCTCAAAGAATCGACTCATCACCTCAAGAATTCTAAAAAAATCGAACTCTCAATTTTTTTCGATTTTATCGTTAGTAATTTTTAAAAGATGAATATGAAATGAAAAGATTAATAACAAGGTAATTAACCGAGTAGAGTGCATATATTAAATTAACACGATTAATACTTCAATATTAACCTAACAGAAAAAAACTAAAAAATAATAATGAAATAATAAAATTAAATAAGGCAAAGAAAATGAATGAAGATTTAATACATAATAATGAACATATAAAAATTAAGGAAGGAATGGTATTATAAAAGAAATAGATAAACAAACAAGGAAACAGCAATTTTAAATTTTACCAAAAAAAAAAACAATAAATAAATGACACATTTTTATATTTAATTAGAGTAAAAATAATAACAATAAATAAATAAGTAAATTTTTTAAGTGATGCGTTCTTCTTTCTCTCTCCCATTTTCTCTTCTTCTTTAACCTTTTTTTTTTTTCTTTTTTTTTTCTTTAGCGCCATTTTCAACAAGAATACTATTTTGTGTTTCAATACAACAAGTATTCACTCAAGGGTATGTGTTACTCTTAACTTTTTTTTTTTCATCTCTATTTTCTTACTTCACATTTCACTTCTAAAAAGAAAACAATAAAGAAAACAAACATAGAAGAGGAAGAAGATGAACACCAAATAAAAGAAAAAGTTGATAATGATGAAATAAAAATAAACGAAGAATCGGTAATAGTAGATCTAAAAGAAACGATTATAGAATTATATAAAACATGTGATAACAAAATAAAATGTAAAAAGGGAGGAAATGATAGCAATAAATTAAATTTTCCTTATAACCTTTTAATTCTCTCTGTTTTTTAGATCTCTAAGAGAGAAGAAGAAGATTGAAAGTTGGAATCCGAACACAAAGCTGCTCGTTGTATTGAAAACCACCTGAAAAGTACTTTAATTGACTTCAAATTTAGAGCTATTATTGCTAGTTGGTATGATTTAATGTGGTTTATTGAGTTAATTTCAAGAAACTGAGTATTAAGAGCGGCATAAATGAACTAAATTTGGTGCAAATTTCCAAATATGGGAATCTAAGGGCAATTATGAAATTATGAAGGAAGATAGAGGTCAAAATTGGAGAAAAGCAAAAAAATTTCGAAGGGACAAAATCCGGGTAGCATAACGCCTAGCATTGCAACGCTGCCCTGCTACGTTGAAGACTCAAGAGCTAAAGAAAACAGGACAGCATTGCAACGCTACTGATAGCATCACAATGCTATGAATTGAAGTTCTTCTATTACGTACGCTAGCATCAACGATGTCCGCAGCATTGCAATGTTGCGATCGTTGCTTATAAAAGAGGCAGCACCATCTGATGAAGGGGGAGCCGATTTGGAGAGAATTCGACCTAGGGCAGAAAGAAACCGTTTGGAAAAGAGAGTCCCAATTGGAGATCAACCTAAAATTCGTTGGTGAAGGTCAAGAAGATCGAGATTCAAATCTGTTCACGGTGAAGGGAATTGATTCTTTGTTCCCTTCATTTTTTTAATTCCTCTATCTTTCATGATGTTTTCTTTCTACTTAGGATTTGTTATTGTTGAAATCATATGTAGCTAAACTCTAAATTCTAGGGTGTTATTAGATTTGAGTATTCTTGAATGAATTTTTGACATTGAGATTGATTGATTATTTATTGGATTCTAAATTATTTGTTTTAAATGCATTTAATTGACTAGCCATTAATCATTTGATCTTGATCTAATTCTCTGCTTGGAAAAGGGATTAATTTTTTGGACATGGTGGTTTAGATTATTACTCATTGATGCATGATAATGACTCAAGAATAATAAGGGATGCAATTGAAGGGTCTTAATGCAACGCTAGTTTAAGCAAGGAAGGAATTCAAACTTGATAACCTAGAGTTAGAATGGATTGAGCTTAGAAAAGGATTTCCAAAATTTAAAACTTCTAGCCTCGTCCAATCTCTATTAATCAATTGCATGTTAATAACCATTTGGAATCTCTTAATGAAACAACACCTTGGAATCAAACTCCTTTGAATTGTCTTTTGCCTTTTTATTGCTTGAATTTAACATTTATTCTTAACTAAATTTTTGGTTGCCTAAATAAAATTGGTGAAGAACTACAATAGTTAAGTTAAGAAAAATTCACTCATGCTAGTCTCGGTGGATGATACCCGAATTTAACTAGAAATTTATTACTTCGATATGTACAATTGTGATGGTATCAAGTTTTTTGCACCATTGATAGGGACTAACAATGATAATTTTTCTAAGCTTAATATTACTAAGAACTAAATTGATTTT
Organism: Benincasa hispida; assembly: GCF_027475165.1. Taxonomy (NCBI): domain Eukaryota; kingdom Viridiplantae; phylum Streptophyta; class Magnoliopsida; order Cucurbitales; family Cucurbitaceae; genus Benincasa; species Benincasa hispida. Next base: position 24,564,292 of record NC_143488.1, on the reverse strand, counting down.
AATTTAGGTTTTTTAAAATATTTATTTTATTCTATTTTTTCTATTTAATTGTTGAGAATTCTGTGTATGCGACGAAGTCAACGATCTGACCTTGTTCCTTTTGATCCAGAAATTGAACAAACCTTGAGAAGAATAAGGAAGGACTTTAGAGCCAAATTCAACGCCATGGGAGATCAATTGGAAGCTATTAGGACTATTCGAGTCTACTTCCAGCCAACTGTTCCTACATCTCAGTGCATTGCAGAGGCTCCAATAAATGCCAAAAATTTTGAGCTCAAGCCCGATCTAATTCAAATGGCGAGAGATAGTGCATTTAGTGGAACTCCAAATGAAGATCCGCACAAGAATATATGTTCTTTCTTGGAAATATGTGGAACGGTAAAAATACATGAAATTCCTGCTGATGTTATTCGTTTAAGAATATTCCCTTTTTTGGTGTAGGATAAAGTGAAGGATTGGCTAGAGCTCTTGCAGCTGGAAGCATAACAACGTGGGATGAATTGACATAGGCTTTCCTCAACAAATTATTTCCATCGTCAAAGATCAGTAGATTGAGGACGCAAATTGGAACATTCAGACAAAGAGAGGATGAGCAGTCGTTTAAGGCATGAGAGCGCTATAAGAAGCTGTTGTGAAAGAGCTCTTAGCATGGATATCCTGACTGGCTTCAAATCTAGTTGTTTTACAACGGATTGGTCAATGCGATGAAATCCATCTTGGATGCTACGGCAGGTGGATCCATTTTTCCTAAGATTGTCAATGTTGCTCGATCACTATTGGAGGATATGGCTGCCACGAGTTACAACTGGCCATTGAAGCATTCCACATCTAGAGTGGCAGGGCTCTACAAGCTTGATGAGGTAAATGCACTAAAGGCACGAATGGTTTCTTTAACTAACCCCATTAATCAATTGTCTACAGGAAATCAACCATCGCTTGCGGTGATTGCAGCGTGCAGTACGAATCCATCATGGGAGAAATTTGACCCTGAGTAGGCTAATTTTATGCATAGAGCTAATCCATTCTAAGGGCCACAACAATTTTCTCGATTTCCATCATATTAAGCGCAGTAACCCACCTACTACCATCCAGGTTTGCATAACCATGAAATTTTTTCTTATACTAACACTAAGAATACTTTGCAGGCTCCTCCAGGTTTTCTAGCTTCTCAACCATGTGCTAAGAAGAAGCTATCTATGGAAGATATGGTTAGGGTATTCATCAAGAAATCGAGGAGTAGGACTACCTACTTGGAAAGTACCATGACGAGCCATGGGAACGCTATTCAGAACATTGAAGTTTAGATCAGTCATATGGCAACTGCAATGAATCTCATGCAAACAGGAAAGCTCCTCAGTTGTACTAAGAAAAACCCCAAGGAAGAATACAAAGCAATAACTCTGAAGAGTGGGAGGAGTAGAGCTGGCCCAATAGTGGTTAATGAATATGGACACGATGCTGGAGAGCCTGTAGCGGACAACAACAAAAAAGAGTCTAAGGAGAATGTTGAGAAGAAAGTGATGGATGTGCCTGTACCATCAGTTCTAGCGAGTATTTCTGACCCTGTGCCTACTATTCCTAATAATATTCCTTATCCTCAGCGTTTTAGGAAAAAGAAAGTTAATGACCAATTCTCAAAGTTTTTAGAAATTTTTAAGAAGCTTGACATAAATATTCCTTTTGCAGATGCCTTGGAACAAATGTCGAACTATGCAAAGTTTATGAAGGACGTGTTGTCAAAGAAGAAGTTTGGAAAATATGAGACAGTGAGCTTAACAGAGGAATGCAGTGTCATTCTGTAGAAGAAGTTGCCTAAAAAATTGAAGGACCCTAGGAGTATCACAATTCTCTACACTATAGGGAACTTGACGATAAGTAAAACTCTGTGTAATTTGGGAACCTTGATAAATCCAATGCCATTATCTTTGTACAGGAAGCTAGATATAGGGGAAGAACAACTGATGACTATATCACTGCAACTAGCAGATTATTCTCTTACTTATCCTCATGGTGTAGTAGAGGATATGTTAGTTAAAGTTGATAAGTTCATCTTCCCGGCGGATTTCATTGAGTTGTACATTGAGGAAGATGTAGAGTTCCAATTATCCTGTGACGACCATTTTTTGCCACAAGTAGGATTTTGATCGATGTCTAGGAAGGTAAGCTTACACTTTGAGTGAAAGACAAAGAGGTAAAATTTAGCATTTTTCGATCTCTAAAGTATGTGAATTCTGATGTTACTTGTTAAAGAATGGATGTTGTGGATAAGAATGTGGCTGAGTTTAGGGAGTTAGTCTTATCTGTTGATTAGTTGAGTTAGAGCATGTTAAATTATGGAATGGATAAGATAGACTGTTTCAATGAAGATGTTGCTTTCTATACTGAATGTTTGGATTATCTTCCTGTGTGTTATGTTAAGCATGTCTCTGCATCTCTTATGCCTGTTAATGAAATTCAGTCCACCACACCACCTACTTTAAAATTAAAAAGAATTACCTGTACATTTAAGATACGCTTTACTAGGAGATTCTTCTACTTATGCATTTTGTTGGAAAAGGATTCACCATTTGTGTTTGATAAGATATGTTTACTAGCTTTTAAAACAATAAAAAAAAATTTGATTTCTACACCCATTATCGTTATGCCTGATTGGGGTCAGCTATTTGAAACAATGTATGATTCTAGTGACTTTGCTATAGGGGTTGCTTTAGGGCAATATAGGGAGAAATTGTTTAGGGCTATTTACTATGCAAGTAGGAAAATTGACTCTACTCAGGTAAATTATACTACTACTGAAAAAGAGTTACTTGCAGTTGTGTTTACATTTGATAAGTTCAAGCCTTATTTACTTAGTTCTAAGATAGTCGTTATCCATACAGATCATGTTGCTCTTAAATTTTTATTTGAGAAAAAAGATGTTAAACCTAGACTAATTATATGGGTTCTTTTGTTGTAGGAGTCTGACTTCGTAGTCAAGGACAGGAAGGGTTGTGAGAATGCAGTGGCAGACCACCTGTCCAAGATTGAGAATGGAAGCAGTCAGTAAATCTCCCCTATGGTGGAAGACTTCCCTGATGAACGTCCTTACAAGATAGAGGGGAATCTTCCATGGTTTGTTGACTATGTGAATTACCTGTCAGGTGGAATGATGCCTCCTAACTTGAACTCCCAACAAAAGAAATGGATCCTACATCAGGTAAAGTCCTACCTTTGGGATGATCCCTTTCTTTCTAAGATTTGTTCTGACAATGTGATCGGAAGATGTGTGCTACTAAAGAAGCACGTAAAAATATTGTTTGAATGCCATTCGTCTCTGGACAGTGGACATTTTGGGCCCAAACCAGCAGCAAAGGTATTGCAATATGATTTTTATTGGCCTTCATTGTTTAAAGATTGTTATACTTATATTTGGACTTACGATAGGTACCAACGTACTAGCAATATCTCTAGGACAAGTGAGTTTCCCCTTACCCCAATATTAGACGTTGAGTTATTTGATGTGGGAAGTATAGATCTATAGGTCCAATTCCACCATCTGAGAGGTATCCTTATATTTTGCTTGTTGTTGATTATGTCTCTAAATGGGTAGAGGTGATAGCCACTAGGATGAATGATGCTCATGTTGTTCTTAAGTTTCTGCATAAAAACATTTTTACACAATTTGGCACCCTACAAACACTGTTTAGTGATGAGGGATCATATTTTTTTAATAAATTGTTAAAAAATATGCTTTCTAAATAAAGGGTTAAGCATAATGTTTCCTTAGCTTATCACCTATAGAATAACAGTTTAGCTGAGGTGTTAAATAGGGAAAATAAGCAGATTTTGGAGAAGACAGTCTATGTCAATATGAGAGATTAAGCATTGAAGCTTGATGATGCTCTTTGGGTTTATATGATTGCAGGAGTTAGAAACATGCAAACGGAAGCAATTAGAATCCTAAGCACTCCAATTTCGTTAACTTAAGGTTCAAGCATACAAGTACCAAGTTGTAAGAATAGAGTTAGTGAAGCAAACCTTGGTGCAGCTCAAACTTGAATATATCCTTTGGTTATTTTTTTATTACGGCCACTTTATGGACCACCGCTAGAGCCTTCCCCACTATTCTTCGGTCTTAGAACGAGTTGTGGGATTCGAATTTGTGATGAATCTTAAAGAAAAGTCGAGTATGAGAGAGTTTGGATATTTTTTTTCTTTTTGAGTAGAATTTCAGCTTCATTAGCCTTAGTTGTGGTATTGTACCACTATTCTGCCCATGGTAACCAACGTGTACCCATTCCCTTGGTCTATCACTTGTAAAGCATCCCAAGTAGTTCTCTAAGCACCGGTTAACCACCTCGGTCTAGGGGTGTTGTACTCATGTGAAATTGTGTCCCTTTCTATGTAAACGAAAGAGCTCCTGCAAAAAATAGCTAACAACGAGCAGACATGGTATAAAAATCCATGCATCCACCCTTGACACAAAAGCGCTTAGCAAACTCAAATGCACCAGTGTCAGAAAGAAGAGATTTATGAGTTTCAATTTGAACTCATAATTTCGAAAATCAACTTCAGCAACTTGGGTATGAGCGATGACAAAATCATCACCAAGCACATTGATTGGGACACATCAACTAAAGTGGATTTTGAACGAGACCGAGAACCCAATCTCGACATTCCCTCTCCTATTTAAAGAAGAGAATCATGCAAATTGAATTCATCTCAATTTGACACCCAAATAAGCACTAGTTAAGTGGAAATTTGAGGTGTTAAAAGTGAGAAAAATCCACTTTCTCAATCTTTTTGAATTTTCCAAAAATTCAATATTTAAAGTAATTCAAAATAATTAATTTGAATCATATTAGTTTAAAATTAATTTTTAAATAATTAAAATTATAAAATTAATTTTATATAATTAATTAAATAATTTAATATCAAATATTAAGTTAATAATAAACACCAATCTCGATCATGAACCTCTATTCATGTGTAAAATATTTAAATCATATTTAAATATTTTTCAACTCTCAAAATTATTTAATTCATAATTAAACAATAATATGTTAAGTATATCGAATATAAATAACATTTATTTCCTAAGCCGAATTTGAACAAATCAAATTCTCTCATCACACTGTTCTAAAGTTTAGTCCGAAATGAGCTAACAGAGGGACCTAATGGACCTACAAACTCCGAAATTATCCGGCTAAACTCTTTAACTTAGTTAACCAACATTCGATAACTACCGAGACACTCCACAATAACCTAGTAGTTACACTCTTCTCACTATAGATATATTTCTATCCACTCGATATAACCATGATTAGTAAGTCGATCCTTCACAGGTTGTCCGTAATTACAACTGGGTCAAAATTATCATTTTACCCTTGTAATTACATCTTGTTCTTAAGTCTCACTGATCCTCTATTGAACAATTGCTTTATGGTCCAACCACCAAACTGAATCCTTCTCAGGCCAATGAGAGGGCAGGGCCCCTTGTTCAAGATCCGAAGTAAACACTTAAGAGAACAACCTATCTACTATCCCTAGAATCAGATAAGTGTGAGTTCCATCTTACAGGACTATGTGCCCAGCTATCTACCCGGTCTTATCCCTAAAATGGGGGACTTATTAAGTCGACGAACTTAGGCCACTCTACCCATGTAAATTAAAGTATAATCCCAAATAAACAGAAATTCATAGTTAGCTCAAGATTAACATCGAGTTGCCTAGATCATCGTATTTAAATAGTCAGTTTTAACTAGTAAACGACGTTATAAAGTAAAAATGACTATTTTGCAGTCTTGTCTTATGCAAACTCATTGCATAGGATGCCTTCACTCGCATGTCTCCACATGAACGATTTGGGATCACATCATTTGTATCAAATACAAAGTGGGCCGCATCTATAGTGTCCCCAGGATGAGGTACTCAGCTTAAGCCTTATACTATAGACCGTTTTAGCTATTTACTCGAACTTGATCCACTTTTATGTCACCACATATAGTCAAGTATTCATGTAATAGCCACAGGTTCTTAGTTTATTGGATTTAGGGATTTTAAGTGCAATTCACATATTCAATAACATCTTTACTAAATAAACCTCAATAACAACTTTATTGCAAAACAGAATATGTTCATTGTTTACAAACCACGAGTTTTAGGACATAAAACCCAACAAGCTCCCACTTAGACTAAAACTCTAGTAGGGTCATTTACATATCATGTTGAATGTGAAAGAAAAACATAAATACAATAAACCAAGGCATCATATACCCATGTCTCTTCCACTTGCCCTAGATTTATATAACTCATAGTCTTAGACTCACTAGAAACCCTCAAACACTTTAGTCGTGAAGGCCTTTGTAAACGAATCATTAATGTTATGCTCCGAGGCTATCTGTTTAACGATCATCTCTTTGCACAATCTCCCTGATGATATGATATTTGTGCTCAATGTGCTTCTCGCACTTATGCCTTCTGAATTCTTTAGAATTTGCAACTGCGCCACCGTTATCACAATTGAGGGTGATGGACAGATGCATATTTGGAACTACTTCCAAATCTGTCAAGAACTTCTTAAGGCATACAGCTTCCTTTTTCGCTTCACATGCAACTACGTACTCAGCTTCCATGGTGGAGTCAGCAATACAACCTTACTTTATACTCTTCCAAACTACCGCCCCTCTATTTAGAGTGAACATTAACCCTAATGTATATACCCTTGAATCTTTATCGGTCTAAAAATTAGAGTCAATGTATCATGTAAGGATCATATCCTTAGTGTCATACACGAGCATATAGTCCCTCGTTCTTCTAAGATACATGATGATATATTTAACGACAGTCCAATGATCATATCCTGGATTAGACTGATACCTGCTGACTATTCCCACTGCATTGCATATGTCAGGTTGTGTACATAACATAGCATACATCAAACTATCTACTGTTGATGCATAGGGAAACATCTCATATTCTCAACTTTTGAGGTGTCTTGGGACACTATTGCTTTAATAGATGAATTCCATGTCTGAGGTAATAAATCCATCTTGGAATTCTCATCTTATATTTAGACAACAACTTATTTCTATATGATGCTTAAGATAGAGCTAATGTTTTATTCTTGTGGTCCCGAATGATTTAGATTCCAAGAACATACTGAGCTTCTCCCAATTCTTTCATTTGGAATTGGGTTGCTAGCCATTGTTAAATATCAGTCAGGAATCCTACATCATTCCTAATAAGTAGAATGTCATCAACATAAAACACAAGGCTACAGTGGTTTTGACAATTTTCTTGTAGACACAAGGTTTGATAATTTTCTTGTAGACACAAGGTTCATCAACATTTTGTTCAAAGCCATAAGATTTTATCATAGGGTCAAATCTTATATTCCAGGATTTAGTTGCCTATTTTAACCCATAAATGGATCATTTAAGCTTGCAAACTTTTTGCTCTTGACCTTGCTCAATGAACCTCTCTGGTTGAGCCATATAATACTCTCTTCAAGATTGTCATTTAGAAGGACTGTCTTAACATCCATTTGCCAAATTTCATAATCATAAAATGTGGCAATGGACAAGAGTATTCTAATCGATTTTAGCATAGCAACAACGAAGAAGGTTTCTTCATAGTCCACCCCTTTTCTCTAGGTATAACCTTTTACCACTAGTTGAGCCTTAAAAGTTTGTACCTTACCGACTTGGTCTCATTTTCTCTTGTAGATCCATTTACAACCAATAGGTTTTACCCTATCCGGTTGATCTACAAGTTTTCAAACTAAATTGAAGTATATTTACTCTATTTCAAGGTCCATGGCTTTGATCCACTAGTCTCGGTCTACATCATTCATTGCTTGTTCAAAGGTCAATGGATCCTCAATGCCACCATCGGGTATGACGACTTGATTTTCTGTTAAACCCATGTAACAGTCGGACTGGTGAACAATCCTCCCACTACATTGAGGCAATCTCAACTCTTGAGAATAATGTGATTAACCAGAAGTGTCGGTTCCATCAACAACTTTTATTGAAGGATTGACCTGATCAACAGCTCTTATTGGTTTATCTATAGCTTCATTGTCACTTAATATTAGTTTACTGTGAGTTTGATGATCTCTCATGTGGTCTTTCTCCAAGAATACAGTATTTGTCGATACAAACACTTTGTTATCTCAAGAATCACAAAACATACCATATTTCATTTCTTTGGGGTATCTTACGAAAAGGCATAATTTTAAACGACCTTCCAACTTCTTTGGGTTCTACAGCAACATGTGTGCAAGACATCCCCAAATTCTAAAGTGATGTAAACTACTTTTACGCCCTTTCCATAACTCATATGGTGTTTCAGAAACACTTTTGGAAGGAACTATCTTCAAAATGTATACAATAGTCTCTACTACATATCCCCAAAATTAATCAGGCAATTGAGCATAGCTCATCATTGAACGAACCATGTCTAACATAATTCCATTTCTTCTTTCCGATACACCATTTTGCTGAGGTGTACTGAGCTAAGACTAGATTCCGTGATCTATCAAATAGTCCTAAAATCTCAAGTCCATATACTCCCCACCTCGATTTGATCAAAGTTCTTTAATTGTTTTACCTAATAGGTTCTCAACCTCTGCCTTATACTCCTTGAACTTTTCAAGGGCTTCAAACTTGTGATGCATTAGGTAAATATAGTCAAACCTTGAATAATCATCTATAAAACTGATGAAATATTCATACCCTTCTCGTGTTTTGACATTCATCAGACCACATAAATCTGAATGCACAAGTTTTAAACCTTCTTTCGTTCTAAGACCTTTTCCTTTAAAAGATCCTTTAGTCATCTTACCCTTAAGACAAGACTCATACAGAGGTAAAAAGTTGTCTTCTAATTGATTTAGGAGCCCACTCTTGACCAATCTCTCAATCCTATTGAGATTAATGTGGTCAAGTCTCAAGTGCTCTATATAGATATTAGAAGAAACCTTTTGCCTTTTATTTTGAGTTTCAGCTGTTTTAAACATCTCCGTATTCAAAATAGCTTTTTCCTTGGTTAGTCTTAACACATATAAATTTTCTTCAAGTTTTGCGGAACAAATTTATACACCTCTTAAGCTAACAAACATTTTATTAACTTTAAATATATTCTGTACATTTTTTCTAATAAACAAGAGATGGATATTAGATTCCTTTTCATATTAGGAACTAAAAGTACATTTTCTAGTAACATGAATCTATCTCCCAAAAACAACTTTAAGTCTCCCACTACTTAAGCTGAGATGACCTCTCCCATTCCAACTTTAAGAGTTGTCTCACCTTCTTCAAGCTACCACCACAAACTAGTTGCTATTAAGAAATACAAGCATGGTTAGTGGCTCCCGAATCTAGTATCCACATGAAATTATCATTTTCCACTAAACATGTTTCAACAACGAGTAAATCATATTTACATTGTTTTGTTTTCTCAGCTTTCTTTCTACAAGGAATTTTGGGCAATTTCGTTTTCAATGCCCATCTTCGTTGCAATGGAAACATTTTCCTTATTTACAGCTTTTCTCATGCTTCTGCGGGTTACAGAAGCCCTGCTTTTCTCTTTTCCCTTCTTTTTTATTTGAATACCTTTATTCTTTGAATTGGAAGGTCTAGACTTAGTTCCTGAGGATGATCCCTTTTGGAACTTCTTTAAGGTAGCAACATTTGCTTCCCCTTCTTGTCCCTTAGTCTTAATAAGAGACTGGTATGTCTGGAGCTCATTTAAAAGAGTAGTCAGATTGTACTCTATCTTGTTCATCATCACATTTGTGTGGAACTATAGGAAACTCTTTGGAAAAGGTTCCATGATGAAACTAACCTGAATTTTCTCATCTATGACAACACCGTTTGCCTCCGCTATGTTGAAATGAACCATCATATCCAAAACATGTTCTCTAACAGAGGTTCCTTCCTTCATGTGGGAGTTGTAAACGTATTTGAGAGAATCGTGCTTAATAGATAAGGATGGTTGTCCAAACATTGCCTGCAACAAATCCATGATCGCCTTAGCGATGACCATGTTCTTGTGTTTCTTAGCTGGAACATCAGATATGCTTGCTAAGATATAGACTTTAACCTTATCATTTGCCCTAATCCATCTGTCATAGGATTCTCGAACATTTGGTTTGTTGATGAGCCAGGATTCGGAGGAAATTCTTCTTTTAAGACAAACCTAAGATCATCAATCACTAGTATCGTGTTTAAATTTGATTTCCATGTTGCATAGTTGTCTCCGTTTAAATTTTCAGAAGCGAGTAGTTGAACTAATGAGCTAGTCATGCTAAAAATATAAATAAGTTCTGTTGATGATCTATAGGTTAAATTAAAAATATAAATTAAATTAATTTGAACAATTCAAATTAATCCAAAATTGATTCTCATAAATTCCTGTTGAGCTACAGAGGAGACCTTATGAACCTATAGCTTGAAGCTCCAACGGTGCTTGAATAATTAATTAAACTATTTAATTAATTTACTCAAATCCATTAACTGTCGAGCACTCCACTAAAGACTAATAGTTGCACTATTCGCACTACAGATATATTTCTATGTCCGTTGGATATAACCAATCAACAGTGTCATGACCCTTCACAAATTGCTCGTAAGTACAGTTAGGCCAAAATTACCGTTTTTCCACTATAGTTACATATAACTCCTTAAGTACCACTAATCCCACTAATGAACAATAAATCATAGTCCAAATATGACTAAACCCCTCTCGAGCCAGGAGAGGTTGTGGCGCCACATTGTTCAAACCTCGGAATCAGCCCTTAAGAAAGCAGTTTATCTACTTTCCCCTACCTCGGGGAAGGAGTAAATTCGTCTTGTGTAGCTATGTTTCCAACTCTCTAATCAGACAAATCCCCAAAATGGTAGGCTTGTTAAGTTGGCGATCTAGCCACTCTCACCCATACAAATCAAAGAATCGCCTTTATAGGTAGAATTTCATAACTCACTCAGGATTTAGGTCATGTCACCTATGGTCATCTTGGTGAAATGTAAGTCTCTGTTATGAACAACACTACATAATGAGACTAGTCATTTCGTAGTATGATCTTATATAAACTTCTTTGTATAGAATATCCTCGTTAACATATTTCCACATGAATGATCAAGATCAGATCATTTGTTGTACTTTACGACAATTATAACATTTATAAAGCGGGTCATACTCATAGTGTCACCAGGATAAGGTATCCAACCTTATCCAACTACTACAGACCATTTAGGTTATCACTTAAACATGATCCACCTGTATGTCTCTACATACATATTTAAGCTACAGAAGATAACCTTGGATGTTAGTTTATTAGTTTGTGGGTTTAATGTTACTAAATGTCAAATAAAACATCTCATATTTTATTAAATAAATAAAATGTTTGTACAATACAATTACAAACTACAGGACACTACGAGATTACTGTAGCCACCAAAGATTTTTACATCTTATTTAACGGTGATGTTATAAATCTTGCTACACAGTAAAGCAGTTGGGTGATTGACAGTGGTGCCTCAGTTCATGCTACATCAAAGAGGGATTTCTTTGCATCCTTTACACCTGGTGATTTCAGCAGTGTTAGGATGGGTAATGATGGATCGGCAAAAGTAGTTGGCATCGGAGATGTACACTTGGAGAACAAGAATGGTTCTATGCTGATTTTGAAGAATGTGAAGCACATTCTTGATATTCGCATGAATGAGATTTCTACAGGTAAGCTTGATGATGAAGGTTTCTGCAATGCCTTCTATGACGGTAAATGGAAACTTACTAAAGGCTCTATGGTGATAGCTAAGGGAGAGAAATATTCCTCACTGTATTATATGAAGTCTAAGATCCTGATTGTGATATAAATACAGTGAATGATGAAGCGAGTGTTGAGCTTTGGGCTTGATGATGAAGGTTTATGCAATGCCTTCTATGACGGTAAATGGAAACTTACTAAAGGCTCTATGGTGATAGCTAAGGGAGAGAAATATTCCTCACTGTATTATATGAAGGCTAAGATCCTGATTGTGATATAAATACAGTGAATGATGAAGCGAGTGTTGAGCTTTGGCATAAAAGACTTAGTCACAGGAGTGAGAAGGGTTTGAAGATTTTAGCCAAGAAAAATCATCTTCTTGATATTAATAGTGCACTCTTAAAAAGGTGTCCTCATTGTTTGGCAAGAAAGCAGGCTAGAGTTACTTTTAAGTCATCTCAGCATTCAAAAAAACCAAATGTACTAGATTTTGTACATTCTGTTGTGTGTGGTCCTATGAAAATAAAACACTTGGAGGTGTGTCATATTTTGTGACGTTTATGGATGATCATTCAAGGAAAACATGGGTCTATATCTTGAAAACTGAAGATCAGGTATTACAGGTTTTCAAATAGTTTCATGCTCTTGTTGAGAGAGAAACTCGTAAAAAGTTGAAGTTTATTAAGACTGATAATGGAGGTGAGTATTGTGGACCTTTTGATAAGTATTGAAAAAATCATGGTATTCGACATCAAAAGACACCTCCTAAGACTCCTCAGTTAAATGGCATAGCTGAGAGAATGAACCAACACTGGTTGAGAGAATGAGATGCTTGCTTTCAGAATCACAGTTATCACAATCGTTCTGGGGTGAAGCATTGAATACAATTGTACATATTTTGAATATCACACCATGTGTTCCTTTAGGATCAGAAGTTTCGAATAGAATATGGTCAAATAAGGATATATCTTATGATCACTTGTGTATCTTTGGTTGTAAAGATTTTGTTCATGTTCCTAAAAATGAGAGATCGAAGTTTCATGCAAAGACTAAACCATGTGTATTTCATGGCTATGGCCAAGATGAGTTTGGTTATAGATTATATGATCCCGTACAGAGGAAGCTCATAAGAAGTCGAGATGTTTTGTTTGTTGAAGACCAAACAATACTAGACATTGAGAAGACAGATAAAATAGGGTCTGAACAAAATGATGATCTAATTGATTTGAGTTTAGTTTCTTTGACACAAACTTCTACACATATAGAAAATGAGGTTCAAGATGATCAGTTTGTTGAAACAGATGAGAGTTCTAAATAGGTTGAGGCAGATGATAGTATTCAGGATTAATTATCAAAAACAGAAGTTCTTACAGATGTTTCACTCAGGAGATCTATCAGAGATCGACGTCCGTCAACAAGATATTCAGCTAATGAATATTTGTTATTAACTAATGGGGGAGAGCCTGAGAGTTATGAAGAGCCATAGAAGATGAGCATAAAAGAGATTGGATTGATGCTATGAAAGATGAGATGAAGTCTTTACATGAAAACTACACTTTTGAGCTTGTGAAATTGCCTAAAGGAAAAACTGCACTGAAAAATAAGTGGGTTTAGATAGTGAAACAGGAAGAACATACCTCAAATCCACGTTACAGAGAAAGATTGGTTGTCAAAGGGTTCAGTTAGAAGAAAGGTATCGACTTTGATGAAATTTTTGCTCTAATTGTCAAGATGTCTTTTATACGTGTAGTTCTGGGTTTGGTAGCTAGTCTTGACTTAGAGGTTGAACAGATAGATGTTAAGACTGTATTTCTTCATAGGGACTTAGATAAAGAAATCTACATGGAACAACCAGAGGGTTTTGAGCATAAAGGCAAAAGCATCTGGTGTGTAAATTGAAAAAAAGTCTTCATGGGTTGAAATAGGCACTGAAGCAGTGGTATAAGAAGTTTAAGTCAGTTATGGGGGAGCAAGGCTACAAAAAGACTTCTTCTGATCATTGTGTTTTTGTCCATAAATTTTCTGATGATGATTTTATTGTATTATTACTTTATGTTGATGACATTTTGATTGTTGGCAGGAATGTTTTGAGAATTGACAGGTTGAAGAAATAATTGGGCAAATCTTTTGCCATGAAGGATTTGGGGACAACAAAGAAAATTCTTGGAATTCGAATAGTTCGAGACAGAGCTTCCAAGAAGTTGTATATGCCACAAGAGAAATACTTGGAGAAGGTGCTTGAGAATTTCAACGTGAGTAAAGCAAAACCACTCAGTTCTCTTTTATTTAGTCACTTCAAATTGAGTAGCTAAAAGAGTCCTTCTACAGATAAAGAGAATGAAGATATGAGCAAGATCCCTTATGCTTCGGTAGTTAGGAGCTTGATGTATGCCATGGTATGCACTAGACCTGATATTACTCATGTTGTTGGTGTTAATCGTTTTATGTCCAATCCAGGAAAACAGCATCGGGAGGCAATCAAGTGCATTATGAGATATTTGAGAGGTACCTCTAGTTTGAAGCTCACATTTGGAGGTGGAAAGTCAGTTCTTGTTGGGTACACTGATTCAGATATGGTAGGAGATCTAGACAACAGAAAGTTTACTTTTGGCTACTTAATGACATTTGCAGGTGGTGCAATGTCTTGGCAGTCAAGGTTGCAGAAGTGTGTTACACTTTCTACAACTGAAGCAAAATATATTGCAGCAGTAGAGGCTTGTAAAGAGATGTTATGGATGAAGCGCTTTATACAGGAGCTTGGGTTCAAGCAACAAAGATATATGATATACTGCAATAATCAAAGTGCTATTCATCTTGATAAGAATGCTACATTTCTATCTAGAACAAAGCATATAGATGTGAGGTATCACTGGATAAGATATGCTTTGAATGGTGAATTGTTTAAGCTTGAGAAGATATATACTGATCATAATAAATCTGATATGTTGACGAAGATTCTACCAAGAGAGAAGCTTGAGTTTTGTCGTTCCGCTGCGAGAATGACAAGATCCTCCGCAAAGTGAAATAGGGGGAGATTTGTTAGGTTATTTCACTTTTAGTGAAAGCCCAATAAAGGCTCAATTGAGCTTTTTCTATGTATTGTTTAAAAATAATACATCAGCCGTCAATCAATGGGAAAAACGCTAATCAAGAGATCAAAAATGGCAGAAAATTAGAGTTTCTTTAGTAAATCCGACCAACAATGTTTTTCAGCCATTTGAGGATCGATCTGTAGTCCGATCGAGCTGAAATTTTGACAATGTGTTCTTGACACGAGGGTCTTCAATCTGGATGGTGGAGATTTCATTTAAAGCTACCTATAGTTAGATACCATGGGTAATTGGTTACTACTTCATGTGAGACGTTGCTAAATTTATTCTTCTCAATTTGTTGTTGTTTTGTTGCCAAGATTGTTATCTTGAGATATTTAATGTGTATACCTCTAGTTGTAACTAAAAAGAACTCATTATAACTCATTATTGATTATAGTAGAGATTTTTGTTGGGATTGGTGTCCTAATTCTCCTGGAGTCTCATTGTTTTGTAAAGATGCACATTGTTTAATGAATAAAATAAGTGTTTTTTAATTCTGGAATGTACTCATATCCAATAAACAAAGCTCCTTGGTTATCTTATGTGAACTTAAGCATGTATATGTGATATATAAGTGGTTCATGCCTTAAGTGATAACCTAAATAGGTCTGTAGTATAAGGATTAAGGTGAGATACCTGATCCTAGTGACACTATGGATACGGCCCACTTTGTAGAGGTTTGCAAGTGTTGTAAACTACTACAGATGGTAGATCCTAACCATTCATGTGGAGACGTGCGAGCAAGGATATCCTATACAAAAAGTTTGTATAAGACCTACACCACGAGATAACTAGACTCCGTATATAACGCCGTTGATACTAAAGACTTACATATCACCTAAACGACCATAGGTGACACGACCTCAATTCTAAGTGTTTTGGGAACTCCTGCCTTTGATTGCGGTCCTTTGATTAGTATGGGTGAGAATGGCCAGATTGCCAACTCAACATGCCTACCTTTTTAGGGACTTGTCTGATCTGGGAGCTGGAAACTCAATTCACAAGATGGAATTCACTCCTTTCCCGAAGCAGGGATAAGTAGAGAGATTGCTCCCTTAAGGGCTGATTCTGGGGCTTGAACATAGTAGCCACAAATTCTCTTTAGAAGAAAGGACTCAGTCATAGTAGGACTATGACTTATGTTCATTAGAGGAATCAGTGGTACATAAGGAGACAGATGTAACTATAGGTGCATAATGTTATTGGCCCAGCTGTACTTACAAGCGATTTGTGAAGGGTTGTCGCACTACTGATTGGTTAAGATGGTCACATAATATATCTGTGATAAGAAAAGTTCAGCTGTCAATCTTTAGTGGAGTGCCTGACATTTAACGGATGGTGGATCCCGTGACTAAAGAGTTTAGTCAGTTATTCACGTACTGTTAGAGCTTCAAGCTACAGGTCTATAAGGTTCCCTTAGTAGCTCAATGGATCCAGTTGAGGATCTGTTCTTGGTGTTGATTTGAAATATTCAAATTGATAGGAGGTATTTTGATTATATATGATATAATCGATATGATGTATGAGATACATTTAGTGGAGGATTGATGTAAATGAGATTTACATTAAGTACCATGGAATAGAAAAAGAACTATGGTTTATATGTTTCATGAGATGAAATATTAAAACTATAGGTTATAAATATAGTAAGATAAGTTGGTTATCATTTATATTTATAATAATATTAATTATTGGATAATTAATTCTTTTTCTTTAATAGCCAATTGAGTGGATGGTTATTGGATTTTCATGGTAACCGTGAGATAATAGGAAAATGGTTTTCCTAATTTTAGTAACTGTTAAAAAAAAGTTTTTTGAGATTTCTCTCTCGACAAAAAGGATCTCACGGAGCTGTCAAGTAAATATAGATTTACTAAACAATAGCTTGGGCGAGCTAAACGATCATGCAGTATTTCCTAGACGATCGTATAGATTTTGCTAGACGATTGCTTGCCCAAAGTAGATGATCTTGTAGTGTTTGTAGGCGACAGACACCGAGCTAAACGATGAGCTAAACGATTGTTCAGTTTTTGCTAGACAATCGTATAGCTTTAGCTAAACGATTGGGCATCGACCTAGATAGATCTCCGCCATCTCCCACTTGCCCAGTCATGTACACGATCGTTGTTTCCTCCATCGTCTACCTCATTCCAAGTTCGAACAGAGCCCACCTTTGGATTCTCACACCAAGAATACCAAGGTAGTCTTGTTGGTGGTGTCAAACTCAACTCGACACCGTCGAGGTTCTGTGGAGGTCGTTTGTGTTGCCGCAGAGTTCGTGACCGAAGTGATCGTTGAGGACGAGTGCGAATGTTCGTACTGTGTTTCAGTCGTGTAGATTGAGTGTTCGAGGTTGTTGTTGTTCGAGCGACCGTGCACAAAGGAGCGTGGAGACGCATCGTCAAATGTGCGTAGAGTTTTCTCTTTATTCATTTGAGTTGTCGTGTTGTAATTTCTTTATTAATTGTATAACCGCTTGTTTCTGTTCGACTGTAAATGTGTTGTTCATTCATGAGTGTGATCTAGAATAATCTTAATTCCGCTGCTCATGAAAATCTCGAGTCCGATTTCCTTCAATTTTGACTTCCGTACGTGGTTTTTTACTCTTCACATTGAGGGGGGTTTCCATGTTAAAATTGTATGTGTTCTGACTTGAGTATTATTGTTGTTGCTAGTTAATTAGTATTCTACTAGATTCACACAAGAATGGGATAATTGATCCGAATAATATAGTGTTTTATCCCAATAGAATTACCGTCAATCATATGTGTATACCGAAACATTAGTATATGACATATATAATACTATATATTGGAACTAATTCCATGCTTTTTGTATATTGACAAGAGTTTATAACATATGTCATATAGTATTAGGAATTAAATATATCCTTTGTGTATATTGATATGAGATTGTAATACATGACATATTGTGTTTGAAGCTGATTCTATGCTTTGTGTATATTGACTTGTATTTATAATATATATCATACTATATATTGTTGTATACATTCTAATTCATAACTACCCATTAAATTTATTTTAGAAGATTATATGTGAAGGTCTTAAGGTCGAACAAGAACAAAGCATTGTCAATATTGAGCAAGGGTGTTGTAGTTTTGAATATGAAGTATATACCATTCATATAACTTGATTCACTTTATTTTATATATACCGTTGTTCGCTTATGAATATAACTTGTAATATATATGATTTCACTACAATAAAAGGTATTTTTAGTGACAAGTATTTAGTGACACAATCAATTTTTGTTCCTAAAAGTTTATTTTTAGCAACGCATTTGAAACCATATTGTAGAATACCATTATTAGCAATGAAACCTGTATTGGCATCGCTAAAACAATCTATGATGGATTGACTAACCCCGTTAAATATTAAAAAACTTTTTAGCAACATACTACATTGCCACTAAAAGTACACAATATTTCATAAAATAAGTTTTTAATTAAAACTTTTAATTAATAGATATTGAAATTTATACTTAAATTCATTTTCCAGATTTATCTCGTATAATTAGAATGTTAATTTTATTTTAGAAAAATTGTATTTGGAATTCAAAGGAAGATCTTATATTTTATTTTATTTTATTTTATTTTATTTTATTTTATTCTTCATCTTTTTATTGTGGGCTTTTATTTTTAAAGGAATGAAAAGGGAAAATGTTTTAGAAAACAATTTGGAAAAAAAAAAAAAAAAAAAACCCTAGCCCCTCTCTTCTTCTCTTTTCTTCCTCCCTCTCTTTCACATTAAGTTCAGCCCTTCCCCTCTCCTTGCATTTTCTTCATCTGGCTAGTAAAGTAGCAATCGACGACGGTGGCGCTTCCATTCCCCTTCTTCCCAATGCAGATACAAACAGAGCGGGAGGCCAAGTTGAATCGTCACCGCCAAGAGTACTTCTATACCGACTAGAACTGATGTTAAGAGCTCTGGAACCTCTACTAAAAGTCGTCTATTGCTTAAGCTTCGTGAGGAGAAGTGCAAATGGGAACGTGATTATCTCCACGATTACCCTGTCTGGGTGAAGTCTCTCTATCTCTCTCTCTCTCTGTCCAAAGTTTGGATGTCTTTGATGCTCAGAGCATTATGGGTTAATTAGATTTGTAGGGTTAGTTTTTATTTTAATTAAGTAAAAGGGATACTTTTTAACTTATCTAGGTAAATGGGGTTATTTTTTGTTCTTATTTGAATGTATCTCTTCAAGAGACGCATTCTGGAATATTTTATTGTTTTTTTTTCGGGCTTGAATGCGTCTCTTGAAGAGATGCATTCATTAGAAAAACAAAAAAAAAAAAAAAAATTATTAAGAATGCATCTTTTCGTAAATAATAATAAAAAATTAGAGACGCATACAGTTTGGGTAAAAAAAAAATATTTTTATCTTTATTTTTTTATTCTTTTAACAACCCTAAGATCAACCATTTCATTACTTATGTTTTTTTAAGTTAATAATATTCCATTTTTTAATTCTAAATCATTGTTACCTAAAATTAACTATCTCATTAATCTCATTTTTTATTTTAATAATAATATTAATAATTTTTTAACAGTATAAACAATAATGTTACTTTGAGATTAAAAAATTTCTTTGATTGATTTGATATACTCAATATTAATTTTAATAGTATTCAATTAGTTTAATTTCAAATCATTGTTTTTGTATAAAGTTGTTAGAAACTTATGCAAAAATATAGATATTAACTTTCGACTATTGTAAATAATATACAAGGTTCGGTAGGATGTATTGTAGACTACAAGTGCATTTTCGTGTTTGAATTTCATTAATAAATTTAACTATATGTACAATTTTCTTTATTCACGACTAGAAGAAGATCCTCTATTACGCCTAGATCGAACATGTTGAGTCACATAGTATCCACAATCGCCACGACCTCTTACACTTGATGGTTGGCTTTCCTCTTTAAAGTGTATACCCTCACCACGATATCGGTATGTCACGTACTAGTCATGGATATCGGGATGGACATGTGAAGTTTGTCCTTCTTCCATACTTAGTGTACTGAGGGTTGTTGGAAAAAATTCAAATGTTGAGGGAGAAGGCATCATGGAAGTATGTTTAAAATGATCAAGTGTGGTTGCTGGATATTCGTTCTAAACTTTAGGTTGAATAGGAACATCCTGATGTCTTGCTGGATCACCTTGTTCTTCCATTGGAACATCACCATCGAAATATTGCATTCGATATATAGAGGTGAGTCTACACAAGGTCCTTTTAGCAGATAATGTCAAATTTGGAAGCTTGGCCTGAAAAAGAATTGAATAACAAGTTAATGACTTTAAAATTTATTTTGGTATGCAATGAAGAAATAAAATCAAACAATCCTAGTAAACAATAAACTCATACCAACAAGTGATAGGATGCTCCTGCTTTCGTTATGTATCGCCTGCTCATAGTGGAATACCATTCAATATGTCTAGGCCAAGTATCAACATCATTGTTAATAGGAGGTCCATTAACAACCAAACTTTGATGATTTTCTCAAATTGAAATTTGAGAAGCCAAATATGCAATCTAATCTTGCTCATGCCTGTCCCTTAGATCGTGTGAATGGAGTCGGGCATCTGTATTGCAAGGTTGAGGAATTTGTTGCAACATCCCAAATTTATGCATCACACGATCTGAGTGATGCCACTCCACAATGAAAAAGCATATGAGTGGACATCTAGATGTCCATATCTCATTACCATTGAGACAATATGACGACAATAGTTGGATGAGATGATTGTATGACTCCCAAATAATCTGTATGCATATGTAATATGAATGAACCAGAAGATTGAAACATAATCAATATATGATATATAAATGAATAAAATATTGCTTAGTTAGGCATATGTGTATCCAGTATGTACCTATACTATAGGAACATGCGTCGGTGCTCTAATTACAGAATAGTTTTCATTCTATCTACAACAATCACAAGTTGAATTTTAGCTATTAGTATTTCATAATGAACACAATAATAATGAGGTAAATATGCTTACCATACTGCAAGTGGTCTGTCACCTAAGTTGTTTTCATATCGATGGAGTCGTCGAGGCGCTAAAAGAGGAAATTGATCCCATGCCCAAACCTACAGCAATAGAAGTGAGACTGCAATGTCTTTGCCATCTATAACTACACCCTTGCATAGTTGCCTATATAACCATGCAAGACATCCAGCCCCTTAACTATATGTCCCGGCAACATCAAAATCTACTAAGAGAAGAAGATACATTAGGTACAAGTAGAAATATGAAGATTTGACTTTTAGGGAGGTAGGGGTGGTATCATATAATCATATATCTTATATATATAAGATAAGACCAGTGTCTTTAACCGAAGCATGGTATGCCTATTTTAGAGTCGTCCTTGCTTTGCTAACCGTATAGGGATATGAATCTCAACAAGCTTTCTTCTTACTGTACTCTATGCTGGAATTTTTTCCTACCACCGGGAAAAGAGAGGCCGATCTCGGGTCAGAAATATTTCCATTTCATCCCGCTTTTCACTAACGAACAAAACCTGAGACAGCGAGCCTCCTAGTCCCAGTGGGGAATAAACAAGGGATCCCAAAACAGAATAAAAGACCGGCTTCTTTCATTTGTGTAGGATAAAGGAGCCCATCTCTCTGAGTCATACTGAGGGGTATCCCAAGCATCTAAGTCAAGGAGTAAGGTAGACTATGCATCGTTTCCACGGTCATGAGCTCTTGTGCTGAGTGAAATCTCTTTTCTGACCTTGATTTACTACACCTTGTTGGCACCCTTTTCTTTCACTAGACTCTTTCATATGACATCTGGTTATGTCAGTAAATACCAATCCTCTAATCAACGTGATAATGTATGCTTGAGCATATCATTGAAGTTCCTCTTCATCTACATTATCTGGTAGATGTGCAAAGTTGTTGAATTAATCAGCTAACCATGGCGGGCTAAGACGACCTCCCTTAAGAACGGCATCATTCGTGGTTACACCTAAAAGAAGGGCACAAAGTTGTTCCTAGTCATAATTATTGACCCGATCAATGGTCTTCCATTAATCGAGAGTCCAAATTGGATAACTACATCTTGAAATGTAATCGTATACTCTCCATGCAATATGTGGAAAGTATGTGTCTCCTGCCGCCATCGTTCCACTAATGTCATTATCAGATGCCAATCTAGTTGTATAAATGTGATACAAGAGACTCCGTAGAATCCTACAGCTCATAGATAATTCAATATATGAGGGCCTGGGTCCTCTTGCCCTCGAATAACAGCCTCTCGTCATCGACAGTGCATAGCATCAATATGCTCATCTTCCTAAATAGCTTCAGATCTATGGTTGCGCTATAAGTACAAAACTAAGTCGTTGTATGGCCCTGTGGTAACATCCTCGTCCGTCTGATCCCATAAAAACAATATTGAATTTAACTTAAATTTTCTTCTAAAAATCAATGTGATTACAATCAATAAATACAATGTCAATCAATAAGGAATACACCCTTCATTGTTACCAGTTACAAGAACGAGTCAATAAATAAATAAGTAAAAGAAGTTACAATCAATAAGGACAATTACAAATAAATAAGTAAGTCGCATCACGAGCTCGATTGGGACAATTTCGTCTATTATGCCCTTCTTGTCTGAAAATTTTGCAACGTGTTCTTGTAACGTTCCCTCCAATCCATCTCGTTTTGCATGCGAGAAGTACACGGTCCGCCAACTTTTCTAACTCGTGATTCGTCCGGATAAATAGTGGAAAATTTAGGATTAGGCCAACATTTTTTTATTGGGGATGGGCTCGAATTGGGGTGAATAATATGTCAGATAAGTGGAAATTTTGTAATAGTCTTCAATGTAGTAAAAGTAGTCTAACCCAATGGTCTTACACGCAGCTATAGCATGAGAACAGGGGATTCCATAGCTCAGCCACTTATTGCATGTGCATATTCTTTCACTTAATTTTATTCGGTGTGTGGTTCCACCCTTTAGTATTATTAGGTTGATTGAGATGGTGACGTCACACAACCCTATTCCATGGTCAAATATGTTAACGGAATGTTTAGTTGCATGTTGTTCCCAATGAGTTATTTTCTTTACCGTATACCTATGACAAATACGATAATTACTTAGAATACCTCTACAGTTAGTATAAAAATGTGGGTAACTAAGATGTGAATAATTTACCTTGTGAAACACTCTCCCGATTCAAGAGCAGTTTTTATTTCTACACGACGAACAGCGAAATAAGCAATAGTTCGATAGAATGTTGCTTGGACTAGTGCAATGATGGGTAGTTTTATGGCTCCTTTCAGAACAGCCTTTGTACTTTCGGCCACATTTGTGGTTAGCCATCCATAACAATGATCACCATCATGTGACTGTGTCCACTGCTTAGGATCTATGGAAGCAAAATATCGTAAGCAATTATGGTTTGCTGTTTGAAGTTTGGCTATACAATCATTAAACTTTCGAACTTGAAATTTTGATCCTACCCTATACACCAAACTTTTCAATAGACTATTTTTATACTTGTTAAAATTACTCGTCACATGTCGCAAGCAGAATCTGTGGTGTACTCCTACCCAACCGTTGTTAGGGTTTTTTACAACAGATATAATGCCTTTATGTCTATCTGAAATTAAACACATTCCCTCCCTTTCATGCACCACATGATCCCATAAATTTCTCAAAAACCAGCTCCATGAATCAACACTTTCCTCCGGTACAATAGCGTATGCAATTGGATAAACTTGATCATTTGCATCGACTGAGGTAGCTATTAATAATGTTCCTTCATACTTTCAATACAAATGGGTTCCATCAATTTGAAATAGCGGTCTGTAATGCTTGAAATCCTCAATAACATGTCCAAACGACCAAAACACGTTATTGAATATGACAATCCTTTCATCACAATCCACCTCATTTAGCCTCCAATGGATAATTGTACTAGGATTCGTGATTTGTAAGATATTCATCCATCTAGGAAGCAAATTGTACGATCCGATCCAATCTCCGAATATCTTCGCAATTGCTTTTCTTCTTTCGTCCCACACGATAGTATCTTGTAATGTTTTGACATCAACTGACGGATTTTTTTTTAACTATGTTGCTTACCTCAGACGCAATTAGATTTGAGTCCAATTTATTGTGATCCTGACTCAGTCTTACATACACATAGGAATGAGGGCCATTATATTGGGTATTTTCAAATTTTTCGAATTTTTTACGGCAAACAATGCGAAGTCTCCACATGCACCCATTGCCATATCTTTTACACCTAACATCTCATACTGTTTTCTTCGACTCAATAACTTCAAAATTTTGATGTCGAATGATTGAATAGCTTTTCACTGCATTTTTAAATCCAATTTGGAATTGAATATCATCCCCTTAAGCAATGAATCAAATCCCATATTACTGTCTTCCTTTATTGTCGAATTGGGTACAATATTCATTTCGTTCAGGTCTATCTCAGTAAAAGTTTCAATGGACACCATGAAATTGACCAGGTAGTTGATTTAGATCGATATCATCATCGTCTATTTCAACTTCTTCGTCGTTTGTGGTAATAGTTGGATCACAATGCTCATCCTCCACATTATGTCTTTCCAGCTCAATAGTAGTTTTAACTTCTTCTCTCGTTGAGGTTGGACTTGGGACACTGGGTTAAGATATATACAGTTCAACTCTATTTCGAGGGTATGAAGTGTTGCTCATCATGAACCGTACGTCAGCTTCACTTCATAATGAGATAGGGATATAGAAAGTAGATCCCGCTACATAACTACCATATCTAAATATTACCTCTACCCCATCATCTCTATTTATGGATAATGCATCACATAATCAATCGATTAATATGTTGAAGTCAATTTGATGATGCATGTTTATACGAAGAGATGGTTGCCTATCATATTCTATCCCGGCCCATCAACAATGTTTCCATGCATATAACATAAAAATTCCACAACGTCCATTGTAGTTTGGCCAATGCAATTTGATATTTATCATAATATATGTAAGTATATATTATGCCAACTATATTAAAAAAAAATTACACTCAAAATGAAATTTTAATTTGACCATTTAAAACATTTAATAGGTTTTCATTTTTTCGTTTAATTAGGCCAACTATATTAAAAAAATATATATTTAACTTTTTAGTTGTATTCGTTTCAAACAATGGTTGAAAATGGAAAGTAATAATATAAAAAATAGGTACAAAATATAATAAACATAGGTACAAAATCATGATAAATAAGTATGTGTTATTCATATTTTTATAAAGGAATGTTTTTTTAAAAAAATAATAATAATATCCACCTTCACACAAAATAATTAAAAAAATGGGTACAAAATCATGATAAATAAGTATGTGTTATTCCTATTTTTATAAAGGAATCTTTTTTAAAAAAACTAAGGAATGTTTTTTAAAAATAATATCCACCTTCAAACAAAATAATAATAAAAAAAATAGGTATAAAATCATGATAAATATTGTTACTAAAGACATGCATCATCATTTAACCATAAACCAATGATAAATATTCTTTTATATTGACATGAATCTTTGTTTTTTAATCATCATAAAATTTACAATATTAAAATGAATAATCCAAAATAAATTGACTAGATAAACGGTAAATATAACAACAACAACAACCATAATACTAACAATAACATTAACATTAACATTCAAACATCTAATATTCAATAATCAATACATCATTCCAAATAATAGTAAATAACTATATACATAACCTTTAAAGGACTTAATTGTAGAGTTTTTCCCAGAAATAATAGTCACGGTAAACAAAATAAAAAAAAAAAATCAATACAAAATTATGGACATTTTACATTTTTGTTTCCTTTGAGAAATAAAACGTCCAATTAACCGACTATAAAATAAATTCTTCAATTAATCCACTATAAAATAAATTCTCCAATTAATCTATTGTAAAATAAAAACGTCAATGTTTCTTCAATTAATCCACTATAAAATAAGAAATAATATCCATTATTAAAAAAAAATTAACATAAAAATATACACCAATACCACTATTAACTTTATATTCTTATTTAAATATCTCTTTTTAGATTTCATTTTCTTTCTTTAATTCTTTTTACAAAAAAGGTATATCATTGGTTTTAGTTTTTTTTCTTTTCTCCACAAAATAAAGTAATATCACTATTTTTTTTCTATTAAGAACATATTCTTAATTTTACATTTAAAACTACTAATAAATTTTAAAATTTTGGCAAAATGTAAAAAAATGTTTGATTATGCTCCTAATTGCAAACTTTTTTCTTTTATGTATGATAGATATAGATAGGTATTTGATGTGAAAGATAGATTTTTAGATAACATTAGATTTTTTCTTTGAACATGGATTAAAGATAAATTTTGATTTTTAAAATTTTGAGTTAGATTATTTTTACTAAAAGTAAGGAGAAAATGTGATTTTTTTTCCTTGTAAAAAATCTCTCATTTTACATGTGATGCTAGAAGATATGGAAAATATGATTTTTATTATCTTTTTCTCTTACGTATGATGCTAAAAAATAAGAGAAAAAAATTATTAATGATTTCAAATGTAAAATTTTGTTGAATACGTCTTTCAAAGCTAAGCATTTCAATATGGAAAAATTAATTTCCTATTTATCTAAATAGTTTTAAAAGTTCCTTTTTGTCTAATTATCTTTGTAAAGTACTTTATTTTTCCAATTAACCCGTTAGTACATTTGGTTTTGAATTTATTAGGTCATTGACTTGGTGAATTTTTTAAAAAATTTAGAATAATATAGAAGTCTAATAACCTATTTTTAATAATTAACCTGAACATATATAACACAATGTTAATCACATGTAATTCTCCCTTATGAAAAACTATGAAATTAAACCAATATAAAAAAATTATGAGAATCAATACAAAAGAAATTAACCCACTATAAAAAATATATCAACTTATTAAAAAGAAAAATATTACACCTTACCAAAAAAAAAACTTTGAACGATAGTTTGTAGAACTTTTCTTCAATATAATATCCACTGTAAACAAAATAAATATTAAAAAAAATAGTAAAGATTATCAAAAACTTAATTTTTTGTTAAATAACAAAAATATATCAATTTACTAAATAAAATATTGCATTGAAACAAATTAATATGGGGAGAAAATATGAAGATGGAAGATTGATTCTTAGGTGTTTGAAAATGAAGGCAGAAGATGATCTCGAGTGTTTGAAAATAAAGGAAAAAGTTGAAGAGATGAAGGGAAGAAGATAAGATGATGGATGATCGGGTGTTTGTTGTTTGTAAAGCAAGAAGATGAAGAAATGAAGGTTTGTTTAGGGGTTTTAAATTGGAATTGAAGGGGAAGAAGATAAAAAAAAAATAAAGGGTGGAATGGTCAACGAGGCGATCAGGGTCAAACTGACCCGTTTGAATGCATTTGTTCAACAGACGCATTCAAATTGACTTGACAACTGCACTTTTTCTGACCCACTGAATGCATTTGTTCAACCGACGTATTTAGACATTCCCTTTTTTTAATGAATTGAAAAAAATAATAAAATATTCCAAAATGTGTCTCTTCAAGAGACGCATTCGAATAAGGACAAAAAAAATAACCTCATATATCTAAATAAGTTCAAAAGTACCCCTTTTACCTAATTAAAATGAAAATTAACCCTACAAATCTTTAACCCGAGCATTACTCATTTTGGCAAATTAAGATTTATTGAAAAAAATACAGACTTGATGTTTTTTATGCTAAGACAAAACTAAAACATATAACAAAAAAATAAAAAATAAATAAAAATAAATAAATAAAAACCTTAACTTAATAAGGTCAATCAAACAACTGCTATGTGAGAGAAAAATTGCACATACTTTCGATTGTGCCATGGGATGTGATATTCTATGAAATTTTGTCTATAGGGTTGATGATATTCAGGCATAAATTAATAATGGGTGAAGAATGGAATAAACAGACCCTACATTTAAACATTAAAATCGTTAATCCAATATTAATGTATTAAAATCAAAATAGATTAATAAGGCCTCATTTGGTAACTATCTTATTTTTGTTTTTTGAAAATTAAGCGTATAGATACTATTTTTACCTTCAAATTTTTTCCTTTATTGTCTACTTTTCATCAATAGTTTAACAAACCAAGCCAAATTTTGAGAACTAAAAAAAATAGCTTTCAAAAAGTTGTTTTTTGAATTTTGAATTTGGATAAGAATTCAATCATTGTACCTAAGAAATATGCTAATCATTGTAAGAAATGTGGATGAAATAGACATAATTCATTATAAGAACTTTCATTATTCCCGACGAAACATTCCCCGATGCAGGAAAAACTGTCGGCGTATCTAACTTCCCCCGATGGTGAAATGGCGGCATCAGGGGAAAACCCAATCCCGACGGATTGTTTACTACCATTGAGATAACGAATCTATCCCAATGGTCTGAAACCCAACCGTCAGGCTATTCAGCTATCTCAATGATATCATGATCGTCGGGTGATATTTCTTTTCCCTCGACGGTTAAAGCAACACCGTCGGGGTAAAGTCCCTTGCCCGACGATTCTGGACCGTTGGCATATAACAAAATAGAAAATTGAGAAAATTTATGAGAAATTATTAAATTCTTCCAATGGTGCTCGAGCATATTTTGACCAACGGTATGGAAGCAACCGCCGGGATAATATTTGGTTTACCCGACGATATTTGAATGACCGTCGAAAATTTGTATTTCGGCCAACAGTTTTGGAGAGACCGTCGGGTAATCATTATTACAATAAAAAAAAGTTATGGAAAATTATGAAGTTATGCCAACGATGGTGTAAGAAGACCGTCGGCATAACTTGGTGTTAGCCTGACAGTTGTATGGGACCATCGAGATTTTGTAATTAGGTGGGAAGTTGTGAAGTTCTGCTGAAGGTTGTGTCAGAACCCTGTCGGCATAACTTGGTGTTAGCCCGACGGTTTACATGTGACCGTCGAGATTTTGTAATTACGTGGAAAGTTGTGAAGTTATGCCGACAGTTGTATCAGAACCCCGTCTGCATAACTTGATGCTAACCCGACGGTTTGCATGTGCCCGTCGGGATTTTGTAATTATTTGAGAAGTTGTGAAGCTATATCGACGGTTGTGTCAGAACCCCATCGGCATAACTTGGTGTTAGCTTGACGGTTTGCATATGACTGTCGAGATTTTGTAATTTCCCCGACGGTTTTTGATTTACCATTGCGATATTGGCATTTATCCCAACGGTCTACCGGTCGACCGTCGGGAGAAGTTCATTTAAAACCCTCGTCGCAGCTTCTTTTTTTCCTTGTTCCTCCATTTTTCTTTCTCTCCTTTCGATCTCTGAAACGTAGGCCTTTGATTTTTCTCATACACTCACCATCTGGTCACCGTCCCATCCGATCGTCGTTCAGTCCCGTGCAATCGATGTCCAGCCTTTCGATTTTTTTTGTTTTTTTGTAACATTTTTTTCGTCTGAGATGCATTAATTTTTTGTAGCATTTTAGGTTTGATCAATTTGTAGTATAGGAAAGTCTGCCAATTTAATAGGATACAATAGGAAGAATGATCAACAAAGAGATTAGATTTAAAGGATCAAGCCAAAGCAAAGATTGATAATATTGTTCCAATTAAAAGGTAGAAATTATTTAGAAATTAAAATGATCCACATATTGCTAGATGGAAGTGTGAAAGAGTTGATTTTTGTTATATACAGATTAATCTAGAGTTTATGTTTTGTAACTTCATTATGTTTAGTTAGTTTGTCAACATATTATATCCTAATTTTACTATAAATCTATTTTCATCCCTTTTGAATACATAGGATACACATAGATGATCCATAATTGGCTTTATAGATTTTTTTTTATTTTTATTTTTTTTGACAAAAGGATTTATAGAATTGGGTTAATCGATATGTAATTAAGTTAATAGTGAATTGTCATAATTATAGTTAGTGAATATCTAGCTAAGATGTTAATATCACCTATTTAAATAAGTGATCATAAACATATAATTTAAAAAGGAATCATAATTTTTATATACACAAAAATGATATAAAGGATAAATTAAAATTCTAAATTAATAATTATATCTCTTAAAACTCTAGATTTGGTTAATAATTTAGAACTATATCTTCACCTTATTTCATTTACAATCAACTCAAAATCATAAAAATAAAATTATTCTTTCCTAAGAAACTATAGTGGGTAGAAGAAAGATGAAAGAAAAATATTCACAAAATGAGTCATTACTATATTCATTTAATTGCAACATTTTTCATGAGTATTATGATAATTATCTCTTCATTTAAAGAAGTCTTATATGTACTTGAAAATTATGTATCAATAATTTGAAATAAAATCTAATAAATGGTTTAAATTGATCAACTGATATGATAGTTTAGTGTTTTAATTAATTAAAACTACCAGAGTATGAATTGATTTTTTTAAAAAAATAAAAATACTTTGATAACTAATAATAAATTTAGTTCAAATCTCATTTTATTACATCTTGGTCCCAAATTTTTTAGATTTGTTCTATTTAAATCAAGTTTAAGCTTATTATTTAGTAGTTAGTATTTTTACCTCTGGTTGAATCAATGAAACGGAATCCAAATGTATTATACTCATATATAACCTCTCACATACTAAATACAAAGTCCCACAAAAACTATACTTTTGACGAATTTTGAAGCTAAAAAAAGCCATGATATCACTCATCATCAACTTCCTCTCATATACTAAATCACTCATGCATAAATTTTTTGTAATATTTTCTATTTTATTTAATGTTTTTTTTTCTAAAGTGGATTAAAGTGCAAATTTGGTTATAACCGGTGACATAACTTCACATAAACCATTCAAATTCATTCACATTCAAATTTGATTATATGACTGACACAACCGAGGGGTGGTTTATGTGAATGACTTTGAATGTGAATGGTTTATATCAATTATTTTACAGAATTTGAAGTGTAATTGAGAGATGGAAATGTGCGATAGAGTCTAATCTCTAGCTTGTGTCACCACTAAATTCGATAGAGTGTTCGATCGGATTATAAGGGATTGTCAATTCCTTAAAAGAAAACTTTATTTTCAAGGATGATTTGGAAAATTCACCCAAAAAAACACGAACAAGAAATAAATTAAATGAAATTAAAAGTTAGAAATTGGAACTATGTGTTCTAATATAACTAATTGTCTAAATCATACAGGTTCAACGTATCGCATATATTATTAAGAATGGATAAAGAGTGGATTAAGATTAGGAACAAGTTATCAACTCAGTATGCAGAAGGAGTTTATCTATTCCTTGAAGTTGCAAAACTTCATGTTAATAACTCGGAAAAAATAAGATGTTCATGCAGAAAATGTATGAATGCAAGGTGTGAGCCAATAGATGGAGTTGAACGACATTTATTCATTAATGGAATTTCCTCATCGTATCATCAATGGGTATATCATGGAGAGCCAGTCAACTTGTTTAGGGGATACGAGTGTCACACATCTCAATCGACACATGATGATGGATATAAGTACAACACAGATGAATGTTATAGATAGAGAAGATGAAATTTTGAATATTATAAATTATCTATAGTGTCAGACCGCCGATGTAAATGAAGAAGAAAACGAGAATGAGATGCACACCAATGCCCAAGAAAGATATAATAATTCAAGTTTATTTGAAGACTTAATAAATGAAGCACGCAACCAGTTGTATCCTGGTTGTACAAATTTCTCTTCAATGTTGTTTTTGGTGAAGTTGATGCATATTAAGGTTCTTAGCGGTTGGACTAACAAATCGTTTGATTTGTTACTTGGATTGTTAAAAGAATCCTTTCCCGTTGGAGCATCTATACCTAGTTCAATGAAGCTAAAATAAAATTATGTAACTTAAGACTAGGTTATGAGTCTATTCATGCTTATAAATACGATTGCATCCTATATTGAAAAGAATTTGTCAGTTTGCAACAGTGTCCAGTATGTGGTGAATCATGGTACAAAGTTGAATCTGAAAAAAGTAAAAAGATCCCACATAAAATTTTACGACATTTTCCTTTGATACCAAGATTGAAGTGATTATTTGCATCTACCCATATTGCACCTAAAATGAGGTGACATAAAGATAAACGTGTTGAAACTAATGGAGTCTTGCAACATTCAGCTGATGTTGAAGAGTGGAAGCATTTTGATTGTCAGTTTCCTCAGTTTGCTTCAGACCCAAAAATGTTCGTTTAGGACTAGCTTTAAATGGCTTCAATCCATTTGGGAATATGAGTACTTCGTATAATATGTAGCCAATGGTGCTTATTCCTTACAATTTGCCACCTTGGAGATGCATGAAAGAGACAAATTTCAATGTCTCCCTTCTTATGTCTGATCCAAAATCTCCTGGAAAAGAAATTGATATTTACTTACAACCATTGATTGAAGAGTTAAAGAAGATATAGAATGATGGTGTGCACACTTATGATTGTATTAACAACGAATACTTTCAACTATGTGTGTGCTTATTATGGACTATTAATAACTTCCCTGCGTATGGTGACCTATCTGAATGGAGTACCAAAGGTTACCAAGCATGCTCTATTTGTAAAGAGGATACATCATCATTAAGGCTAAGATGAAAACAATGTTTTATGGAACATCGACGTTATCTTCCAAATAATCACAGTTGGTGCAAGAGCAAACAATATGATGGAAAAGTGGAACGTAGACCCCCTCTAGTTTTCATGGATGGAGAAAATATCTTACAAGAGGTGATGTTAAACTTTCCCGTGCTTAGCAAACATCCAGAGAAACATGATAAAAAATAGAAACGAAGTTTAAATTGGAATAAAAAAAGTATATTTTTCCAACTTTCGTATTGGTTGAAACTTTTATTGAGACATAAGTTGGATGTTATTCATATTGAAAAGAATATTTGTGATAATTTGGTAGGCACGTTGTTAAATATTGAGGGAAAGAATAAGGATACAACTAATGCTTGTTTGGTTTTAGAAGATCTAAATATACGAAAAGAACTATACCTGCAAAAGGTAGGAGATAAAGTTGTAAAACCACACGTTGCATACACATTGACTACTAATGACAAGGTTTCATTTTGTAAGTTATGAAATCAATCAAATTTCCTAATAGGTTTGTATCAAATATATCAAGATGTGTGAGTGAGAAAAATGGAAACCTATGGAGGCTAAAAACTCACGACTCGCATGTTTTGCTTCAGAGACTTCTTCCAATTGATGTTCGGGCATACTTAAAAAAAGACATGTCCATTGTTGTCATTGAGTTATGCAAATTTTTCTGTGATCTATGTGCAAAACCAATATCTATAGGGGATTTGGATCGATTACAAAGAGACATTATAATCATACTTTGTAAGTTAGAAAAAAAATTTCCACTGGCATTTTTTGATGTAATGGTACACTTAGCAGTCCATTTGCCCTATGAAACAAAAGTTACAGGTCCAGTAAGTTCTAATTGGATGTACCCTATCGAAAGAAGCTTACGGACATTGAAACAATATGTAAGAAACAAAGCACGTTTTGAGGGTTCTATAGTAGTAGCATATATAATGAATGAATCATTGGCATTTTATTCTTTGTACATAACTGGAATTGAGACGAGGTTCAATAGAGATGAAAGAAATGATGATAGACTTCCAGAGGATGAGATATGTGGTGAATTTTCAATGTTCAGACAAAATGCACGATCATTAGGAGCACCAAGAGTAAGAACAGTATCGAGAGAAGAGAAATGCAATGCACATTGATACATCTTGAAAAATTACATGGAAATAAAATCTTATCGAAAGTATGTTTTGAAGACTCTATTGTAATTGATGATTATGATACAAAGTGTGAAATATAAAATTGAGAATACGTCTCTTACTTATAGGAAATATTTGAGACTAATTTGACATGAAGCTCAAAGTTAGGAAGATTTATGCATAAGGTACCAACGAGGTTTTCCTAGTTGGTTCAAATCTCATGTAATGATAGGTTTAAAAGAAAAGTAAAAATTCAATAGAATTAATTCCTATCGACATTAGTTTTTAAGATTTATTATGTTGTACAGAATTAACAAGTTCTTTCATTGCGTGAAAATGGAGATATATCTGATGATATATATTCACTAGCGATGGATCGAAGTTCAGAAGTGCGCTCATACAGTGGATGCATTGTTAATGGAGTATGTTATCATAGTATTAAGTGTGATAATTTTTAGAGTACACAAAATAGCAGGATCATGGTGCCTTCAGAAAGTGAAGGTGGAGGAGATCTCCATAATTTCTACAATGTTGCCAATAAAGTATTGGACTTCCAGTATGCCAAGAGAAAGCGTGTAATTATGTTTAAGTGCACTTGGTTCGATATAGACCCTAAAAAGACTAACAGAGTACACATGGATTTGGGGTATATATCAATTAATACAACTTTTCATTGGTTTGTTAACGAGCCTTTTGTATTTATTAGTCAAGCCAAATAAGTGTTTTACATCAACGATCCCAAATATGGTAATGATTGATAAGTGATGCAAGTAGTCCAAAACAAGCATGTGTGGAACATGCCAGAAGCAGAAGAACGTGAGAATCACCAACCTGAGTTATTAGAAGTTGTGAATAGTATTACTTGTACAATCGATGAATCAATGAACGATATCAGTTTTTGTAGAGTTGATGTTGATCCTATAGTCGTAGAAGAACAGATAATTCAGCGAGTTGATGATGATTCATAAATGACGAGGAAGATGATGTACAATCATCTTCTAATAGGAGTTTGAGTTTCGATGAACATCTTAATGATATGGAATAACCATGTAAATATGTATCGTCTTTTTCATTTCATAACTTACATATTGTTGTATAACATATATACTATTGTTTGCGCAGGAACAATGGTAGGCCACACTGATGAGGAGGCAGTCTTGGAGTATTTAGCGGCCGAGCATGTTGGCGAATCATCCTCTGTGGAAGATAATTCAAGTTATTTTATATCCACAATTTATTTTAGATCCATAATTGATAATTTGTATATAAACTAATGTTTAATTAAACTAATGATGTATAATTTCTTCAGAGTCTGGTTGTGCGACTAATAGGGCTAGACGCGGATACTCTCGAAACGTTGATTTGGATAGATATGTGCAACAATTTGGGAGAATTCCTATCAAGGTCGACCCTGTATGGGAGAAACCAAATTGCAACAATGCAAGAAGGTTTAGCAATGCCATTGGTATCAACACTCGGAAATCTTTTTCTGTTCGTTATGGATCATGGAGAAAGGTACCGATAGAAAATATAGAGCTAGTTAAAAGTTGCTTATTGGTAAGATGGTTATTTGATATTTATATATGTTGTGTTTTATGTCCTAAAACTCGTGGTTTGTAAATAATAAAACTTATTCTGGAAATTCAATAAGTTGTTATTGAATATATATGCTTATTAGAAATCCAATAAACCTAAAAGACCCATGACTATTATATGAGTACTTAAACTTTATGTAGAGATATAAGGGTTCGATCAGGTTCGAGTAAATAGTCCAAATGATCTATAGTATATGAATAAGGTTGAGTGCCTTATTCTGGTAACACTATTGGATGTGGCTCACTCTGTAGTTGTTACAAAGAGTTGTAAAGTGCTACAAACGAAGTGATCCTAATTCGTACATGTTATGACATGAGAAGTGGAGGTGCTCTGTGCGAATGGGTTTGTATGAGATTGGACCATGAAATCAGTCACTCTTACTTTATAACATTGTTTATTGTTTAAGGCTGACTATTTCAAAGCGATGACCTGGGTAACTTGACCTTAATCTTGAGCTAACTATGAACTCCTGTTTATTCGGGATTATCCTTAGATTTGCATAGGTAACGGTTGGCTCAACAGTGCCGGCTCCATTTCAGGGGTAAGATTGGGTAGATAGATGGGTACATATGGTGCAAGAAGAAATTCACTCCTACCTGCTTTTAGGGATAGTAGAGAGGTTGTTCCCTTATGTGTTGATTTTGGGTCTTGAACAAGGGGTCCCAACCTCTCATTGGTCCGAAAGGAACTCGGTTTGTTGATTGGATCACAGATCAATTATTCATTAGAGGAACAGTGAGACTTAAGGAACAAAAGGTAATCTCGGGGGTAAAATAGACATTTGACTCAACCGTTATTAGGAACAACCTGTGAAGGGTTAATTTACTAATCATGGTTACATCGAGTGGACATAATATATCTACAGTGAGAGGAGTTCAACTATGGGCTTTAGTGGAGTGACTCATTAGTTAACGAATGGGGATTAGTTCGGTGTAAAGAGTTTAGCCAATTAATCTCAGATCATTATAGCCCATGATCTGTAGGTCCACGAGGTCCTCTTACTAGCTTGTAGATAGATTAGCTTTAGAGTAGCGTGATAAGTTAATTTGAAACATTTAAATTAGAACTAAAGGAATTAGTAATTATATAAGATATAATTACACGTTTAATTTTAAGAATTAAACGGAATAGGAGAATTAATATTTAAATATGATTTAAATATATGAAGGTGGATTTGTGTAAAATTAATTTAATATTTGATATTAAATTAATTAGAATTAATTAAATTGTTTAAATAATTATTTATTAATTTTATTAGAAAAATTAATTTTGCAAAATTAATAATATTTTCAATTTTTGAAATCATTTGGAAAAATTGAAAAACACAAAATGAAATTATGATTTTTTCCAATCACACTTTCAACTAGCTTACACAAAACCCACTTAAATTTGACTTCAATAACTCCAAACATGAGTTGCATCTCATACAGCCATCTTCTTTGAAAAGCCTGCAATATGTAGAGAAGATTGGAATGGAATTGAGGCATGCATCTATAGAGTTTTTGCTAAAAAAACTCGAGTTGAAGAAGTTGTTCTTCAAGTGGGTTGTTGCAATGAGTTTTTCTCCAAGTTCCTTTCATTCAAGCTTATTTTGAGCCCCACAACTCAATCTAAAGCTCTAAGAGAATGGGGAGAAGATCTTGAGGAGGTCTACAGCAAGATTTGGAGAAGATTGCAACTGAGTATCAAGATTTCAAGAAGTTTTACAAAGGTATAGCTTGAAATCCACTTGTTATTGTATGATCATGCTTTAGTTACTGCCAAAATTAATGAATTAGAGTGCTTATTGATCCTTGTTGCTTCCGCTACTTGCTGATATACTCCTACAATATATGTGTCTGTATCTGCAAAGATACTAATTATTTTTTCTTTTCTTTCTTAATTCATAACCATTTTGTGTTAGACTTGTCCAGCCAACTGGTCAATAATTTCATCGATGAACAGATGAAAAGTCCGTTCAAAGAGTATAGGGGGAACTACAGAAACACTATAAAAAAAATATGAAAGTCCTGAAAAGGCACAAGCACACCCAAATGATTGACTTAAAGACGACACAAAAGATTGACACTTTTTATGCAACAAGTTTGAATCCACTAACTGGAAAGTAAGAACTTTTCGTGTTTTTTTCTTGTTTTGTTTACTTACATTTCAATTACTCATTTCCTCTTAATTTCTCATTTTCTTAGAAAGTGGCAGAGACTAATCAAAGGAATCAGTTAGCCCAAAAGTACCCTCATACAGCTGGTTCTAAGACTTTCATACGCATACAAGAATCCATGGTAATATTAAAAGTATTTCTATATTTGATTTCTAAGAAAGTATTATTAATATCTTCTATGTGATTTGTTTTACAGAAAGGACCCGATGGTCAAACAATAGACCTAGTGAACTTATTCAAGCAAGCACACTGTAAGAGTGACCAGTCGTTTGTTAATCAAGCCGCTAATGATGCATATATAAGTTTTTATTTCGCAATGTAACTTTATTTATATACAATTGTCATACAATAATTAGTCCTAATTATTGATGTAGAGTTAAATGATCGAGCTGAGAGAAGCCTCCACTCAAGAAGGGTCTAAACCAATATTGGAAGAAGAAATATGCGAGCAGGTGTTGGGCACAAGAGTGGGCCTTGGTAGGACATCAAAGGGTAAAAAAAATGAAAAAAGGTAAATCATCATCTAGTGCATCCTCATCAAGAGTTATAGAGGAGCAAAAACAAGAGATAGAAGAGTTAAAAGCTAGACTTGCTAGATTGGACGAACTGAAAGTAAAAAGACAATCTGAGATGAATGATATGAAAGTTATGCTCTTATAGCTCATGAGAGATAAATCGAACTAGGCATGAACTCTTCGACTTTCATAGTAAACTAATTAGAAGTTTGTGTATGTTGTTATCATGCAGTTATGGTAACAGCATAAATGTATAGTTATGTAAAGTATAGTTAGTGTTCTAAAGTTGAGTTTGATTTTCAATATGTGCTAAATAGTATGTGTGCGTATGTGATTTTGGGGAGGGGAGAAGGGAGGAGAGATTCAATAAACTTCATTTACGTAAAACTAAGTGGAGGTATGTGTTGTAGATATACGTTTAAGTAAATGTAGATATGTGTTGGTTTGTTTCAATTGTTATGAGTTGGTTGGGTTTAAGTTGGGCTTTAAGTACAAGTATGTTTAGGTTTAAGTTGGTTTGTTTAAACAAATGTAGATATGTGTTGGTTTGTTTCAATTCTAAATTATGTTAGTTTGTATATTAGATTGAGAGTAGGGGGGAGGGGGTTGTTTCAATTGTTATGAGTTGGTTGGGTTTAAGTTGGGTTTTAAGTACGAGTATATTTAATTTTAATTTGGTTTGTTTAAGAAAATGTAGATATGTGTTCGTTTGTTTTAATTCTTAATTATGTTGTTTTGTATATTGGGATTGAGAATGATTTTGGGGGGTGGGGACTCAATAAACTTCATTGAAGAAAAACTAAGTTGGGGGAGAGGGGGTGTAAGTTTGTTTCTAGTAAATGTGATACATCTTGGTTAGTTTCAATTCTTATGAGTTGGTTGGGTTTAAGTTGGTTCTATATTAGGTTTCAGATTGACATATGTAGTTATAAGTGTGTTGGGTTTTAAGTTTTATATTAGGTTTGAAGTTAAAGTGGGTTTTATTTGTTAATGTCCTTATATTGGTTTTAAGTTCTATATTGAGTTTGAGATTGAAATATGCAAATTTGAGTTGGTTTATTTCAATTCATTAATGCTCTTAGTTGAATTTTAAATTCTATATTCATTTTGAGATTGGTATATGGTATCTTGAGCATTAAACTTATTTAAATTTGTATTTTGTAGGTACCTCGAGGTTTATGTTGTAGATGCATCTCCCGACAAACATATTTAGGTTGTAGATGTTAATGTTATTTTCGATTTAGGAATTGTGGATCAAGGTTGTAGATGCATCTCCTGATAGGACTCGACGCTATCATGTAATGTTATTTTGGATAAGGAATTGTGGATGTATTGTTTTAATTTGAGACGAATAGTATGTTTAAGACTTGAAATTCAAACATGTTTTCTATATATTATTTACTATTGTAGACATTTACTTGATTTTGGAAATTTTTATATTAGTTTGAATGATATTTGTAAAATTCAAACAAGTATGACATTTGAAAAAAAAACAAATTTAAATAAAGAATAAAAAAAGAAAAGCTAATTCTGACGTTTAAATTACAATCCCAACGATATAAGGGGTTGGAAAAAACCATAATTTAATGCATTTTTTATCTTCTTCCGACACTAATGAACAAACCCCCGACGGTTCATGGGGTCGAAAAAGATACAAAATCCCGACAGTGCAAGGTCACCGTCAGGATAATTAAAACTCTAATGTCACATTTTTTATCATAGTGAAAATGACAAAAATACCCTTACTTAATATGTCATAAAAAGGATAAAATTAAAAAAAAATATGAAAATTACATCAAAATTATTAAATAAATATGAATAATATAATTTGAGGCCTTAAATAGTTCACATTAATAAGGGGTTGGGATTTTCTGTTTGGTGTGTTGCTAGCTATAGGTACACCCCTTCAGTTTATTAGTTGGGTGAGAGCTTGTGTTACGTCACTTACATTCTCTATGATGATTAATGGTTCCCTTGAGGGGTTTTTCCTGGTAGGAAGGGGTTGAGGCATGGGGACCTATTGTCTCCTTTCTTGTTTGTGATGGTGATGGAGGTCTTGTCCAAGTTGTTGAATAAATCTCCTATGTGGTTTAGGTTCCATGATCGGTGTGAGCGTGTCGGTCTAACTCATTTGGTTTTTGTAGGCGACTTGATGATTTTCTGTGCAGCTAAGAAAGATTCTTTGGAGTTAGTGAGGCAGGTTCTGGCAGATTTTGCAGAGTTGTCTGGGTTAGCTGCAAATGTTGGGAAGAGTTTCATGTTTGTTGCGGGTGTGGAGCCTGGTGAGACGAAGGAACTAGCTGCGTTTATGGGATTCTTTCTTGGTTCACTGCCTGTTAGGTATCTGGGGTTACCGTTATTGGCTGGTCGGTTGAGAGCTGTGGATTGTGCGCCTCTGATACAAAGGATTACAGCTCGTATTAGAAGCTGGGTGACATTGTCCCTCTCTTTTGCTGGGAGGTTGCAGCTTGTTAGATCTGTTTTACAGTCCTTTCAGGCGTTTTGTGAAGGATCTCCTATCGAAGAGTTCCATGAGCGCGTTCAGATCGCTCCAATCTCACAGTGACCAAAATACAACATTATACATTCATACGAACAGTTATGCAAACAAACATTAATTAGCAGCATGCTAAGAATAAGATAAATAACAAAGGAGAGAGTTCCATACCAGTTGAAGACAATCTTCACACTTTAGAGCTCAACGCAGCGGAACCCTCCAAGCGATCTACCAACGCCCAATAGCAGCGACAATGCATGAACAACTACAAACTCACGACTGCAACAGGGATGACACCACCAGTAAAGAACCCCGTGTATTCTCGGAGTGAAAATCCAAAGGATGGTCTTTGGTGAATTTTGTAGAGGAAGGATGAAACCCAGATCGTGTAGACGATAACCAAGTGGGAGGGAAGAAGACGCTATCGCATAGCAAAATGCTTATCATTTAGGAGAAGCTACACGATCATGTAGGCTTTACTAAACGATTGTTTAGGAAAAGGTATACGATCGTTTAGCAAAATCGGCACACTATACGATGGTTTAGAGAAGCTATGCGATCGTGTAGGAAATAGTGTGCGATCGTTTAGGCACGAGGAGGACGATCGTTTAGGCACGAGGCGACTGTCGTATAGGCTCCCAATTCTCTAAGCGATCGTTTTGCTTTCTACTAATGTGCGCTCTCTTCTTTTTCTTCGGGCGATTGATCAAAATGAAAACTATTTTCATTTTAATTCATCGGTTACAATAACCGACTCATTCCCACTAACCCATGTCCAAACATGATATTTTGGCTTAATTATCATATAATTAACCAATTAATTAATTAATTAATATAATCATATTATATTTTTACCCTATAGTTTGATATCACATATCTACTATAGTATTTTCTCCTTTACTTGATATAAATCATATTTATATCTAATTTCCTCCAAAATAATGTATCTCATACATTTAGCCAATTATATCATATATAATTAACTAGTTCAGTTATATCATATATAATCAAACTTCCTCTTATGAATTTGAACATTTCAAATTAACCCAAATACTGGTTCTCGACTTTATCAAAGCTACCCAGAGGACGTAATAGACCTGTGGCTCGAAGCTCCAACGGTCCGTGAATAGCTGACTAAACTCTTTAGCCACGAGATCCACTATCCGTTAACTGTCAAGCATTCCACTAAAGACCAACAGTTGAACTCTTCTTACCACAGATATATTTTTGTGTCCATCAGATATAACCAATCATGAGTATGGTGACCCTTCACAGATGCTCGTAACTACAGTTGGACCAAATTATCGTTTTGCCTCTGTAGTTACATCTCACTCCTTAAGTACCACTGATTCCTCTAATGAACAATACAACATAGTCCAACTATGTGTGAACACCTCGCGGTCCAAGAGAAGGTATGTGACACCACATTGTTCAAGCCATGGAATCAGCCCTTAATGGAGCTATATATCTACTTACCTCTGCCTTGGGAAATGAGTGAATTCCATCTTGTGTAGCTGAGTTTTCAGCTCCCAAATCAGACAAATCCCCAAAATGGTAGGT
The DNA here is from genome assembly GCF_027475165.1 of Benincasa hispida. Taxonomy (NCBI): domain Eukaryota; kingdom Viridiplantae; phylum Streptophyta; class Magnoliopsida; order Cucurbitales; family Cucurbitaceae; genus Benincasa; species Benincasa hispida. The sequence continues at coordinate 24,522,305 of NC_143488.1, read as the reverse complement.
TTGAATCGACGACCTGGCCACCCGCACCCATACAAATCAAAGGACCGCCCTCAGTGGCAAGAGTTCCCAACTCACTCAGGATTGAGGTCATGTTACCTATAATCATCCTAGTGAAGTGAAGTCTCTGTCATGAATGGTGTTCTATAACGAGACGTTAACACTTCGTGGTCAGGTCTTATACAAACTCTTTGTATAGGATGCCCCCGCTCGTATGTCCCCAACACGAATGATTTGGATCAGATCATCTGTGACAAGTCACAATACTTGTAACCATTCCACAAAACGGGCCACATCCGTAGCGTTACCAGGATAAGGTTTCCCTCCTATATCCATATACTACAAACCATTTTGGTTATAACTCAAGACATGATCTACTTGTATGTTACCACATACATGCTTGAGTCACATACAGATAACCAGGGATTTTATGTTTATTGGTTTGTGGTAAAGAAAATAAAACAAGTAACTGAGTAAAATACAAGATGTGAAGTAAATATCATATATTAATAACACAAGCGTTCGTACAAACTGTTTACAAACTACAGGACACGAGACTTTAGGGCATCAACCCCAACATTTTGGTGTATTATCTTCGTGTTGCATGCGTGTGTAACTCATGAGGTTGATCGTCTGTTATGTAGTTATTTATGGAAGGGAAGTGCGGTGAGTCGGGGTGGTGTGCGGGTAGCGTGGGATGAGGTGTGCTTGCCGTTAGGAGGGGGTTGGGTGTGAAACATGTGGCTTCATAGAATCAGCCTGCTATTATGAAGCTGCTCTGGCTTCTCTTAATTAAATCGGGTTCATTATGGGTGGCGTGGGTGGAGGCGTATATTTTTCATGGTCGGTCTTTGTGGGCTGTTCAGAGTGAGGTTGGGAGGTCTTGGTGCTTGAGGGCTATCTTGCGTTGTAGAGATATATTCAAGCATCTGGTTCGTTTGATGGTCGGCGATGGACGGTCTTGTTTGGTTTGGTGGGATCCTTGGTTGTCAGGGGTGCAATTTTGGATTCTCTATGGTGGTTTATGATACAGGGAGTAGTTTAGAGGCGTGGTTGTTGGAGTTCTTGGATGGTGAAGGAGGTTGGAAATGGCTTACAGTGACTTGAGTGGTGCTTGAGATCAGAGGTCTTATTCAGGCAGTGGGGCCTAGGGTGAGGGAGGAGAATTATTGGGTTTGGGATCCGGGTGCTAGTGGTCAGTTTTCTATCGGTGGTGCGTGGGAGAGTTTGCGTCCTCTTCGTCCTAGGGTGTCTTGGCTAGTATTTTGTGGGTAGGGGGTGGTATCCTGCATCACTTCTTTTGAGGGTCGTTAGCTATGAGGGATAGGTTGGGTAGCGGGATTGGTCGAGGAACTGGGTGTGTTGTCAGGGGGGGAGGAGGATGTCTTCTGTGTGGGGGAGGTATAAAATCGCGGGATTATTGAACTTTCAAGTGTGGGTTTGGGAGAGAGGTGTGGTCTGGTGTGTTGCATCAGTTCAGTTCGAGTGGCGGGTTGGGATGTCGAGTTGAGTTGGTTGTGCCGAGAGAGGTCGGGTAAAGGATTGCATAGTAAGCTATTCTGTGTATTCTGGTATGCTTCCATCTACTACATCTGGCAGGAGCATAATCAGCGGCTGCATGGAGATCGAACGAGGTCAGAGTCTGCTTTGTTTCACCTTATGGTTTCTACGGTTCGTGCTCGAGCTGCTTCCTGGCGGGTTGATCTTCTTGGTCTTCTCTAGCGTGTTTACGGGTGCTTTTCTTTTTCTTTTTTTTTTTTTTTAACTTACTGTTTCTCTCTGTTTTGCTGTTGCCCTTAGCTGTGGGGTTTTGGTTTCTCTTCTCTGGCTTTCTCTCTAGTGTTTTAGGGTTTTTTTTACGTTTACGTTTGGCTATGTTCTAGTTTTATCTTGTTGGCTTTATTTGCGTATTGTTGCCCTGTTTTTGCTTGTGCTTTATTACTTTGATGTCTTGATCCCGGGCTGTGGGATCCCCTTGTTGTTGTATAATAATATCATCTATTCTAAAAAAATAATAATAATAAGAGATAAATGGTTTGACAGTCTTTTTGTGGTTTGGCTCACAACACACTTTCAAAGAATGGAAGGTTACATTTATGTTATTGTTTTAAAAGAAAAATAGCCTTGGTGTGTATATATTTTATGTTATTGTTTAAAAAAAAAAAAAAAAAAGTAGCCTTTGTGTGTGTGTATATATAGTTATTAGTAATATATTTTTAAACAATAAACAATAATTTATCCGTTAACCAAATATAACTCAACAAACATGAGTTTTGTACTATCGACCATGAAGTCAAAGGTTCGATTCGCCCATCCCACATGTTGTAAAGAAAATTAAAACAATAATTTATCCATTCTTAGAAAGAAAAAAACATAAATTAAAAAGAAAAACTTATTACAATTTTTTTCTAATAAAATTCTTCATAAATACTATAAAAATTAAATATATAACATAATACTTTTGACTACTTTAATTTTAAAAATTAATTTCCATGTAAATTTTACTGATAAAATTAAAATTGGATCTAATTATAAAAACAGTTTTTAATGTTGTGTAAATTATAATGAAATTGAAATGGGGCTCATGGGCTGGAAGCGACCATTATCCTGGCCCAGAACCGTAATTCGTCCTCGAGTTTTATGGGCCATGGCTACCCCTACGACGTCGTATGAATAAAATCTGTTGGTTAAAAACAAAAATAAAAATGCGGTGAGCGTGGATCGAACACGCGACCTTCAGATCTTCAGTCTGACGCTCTCCCAACTGAGCTATCCCCGCCACTTGTTGTCCATTTGTTCTTAAACCTTAATTAATTCATTCTACATCTTATACCATTTTTGAAAACATATCCGCTTAGTAATTTCTATTTGATATGTTTTACGTTTTTTGTTTTTTAAGAATTAAAGGATGGATATTTATGATAACTATTTTTGTTTTATCTTTCTTTTTTAAGAAATGAAAACATAATAAGTTCACAAAATAATATATATATATATATATTTTTTATAAGTTTTTTTATATTGTCTATTTTATTTGAATTTTCAACTAGGAAGGTAGTTACAAAATCAAGTCCAAAATTCTTACTAACCCTTTGTCTTTTATTTCTTCTATGCTCTAATTCATGCGTGCTATCAGATGTATGACAAGGGTATTCAGACATTTGATCGATGCTTGAAGTACTAGCAATTTGATTATGAAGTGAATTATCTACTAATTGATTAATAGTTTTAGTCATGACAAAAACATGCTAAAAAAACACAACTCTATATTCACACAATGAATTATTACCTCAACACATAAACCTATACGTAGCACTATTATTAGCATAATCGATAAAAATGCAGTCAAAAGTTTTAGAACGAACCATGCATTTCTTGAATTCTAGATATGCTACCTTGGCTAAGCACCCCCCACACTCTCAAGTAATCTAGGTTAGGTGGGAGCCCTTCGACGGCTCGGAGGGGGTCTTATCCAGATTTTTGTGAGGAACCTTGTTAAGAATAAAACAAGCAAAAAGCATAACTTCTCTCCCACATGTTATCAGATAATCCAGAGCTCAATAACATAAAATTCATCATTTCTTTTAAAGTTCTATTCTTACGTTCTGCTATGCCACTTTGTTTGAAGTGGATAGGGAGCAGTTACTTCACCAATGATATAGTTTAATTCATAGAATTCCTTAAGGAAAGTGTCATTATGTTCACCTCCTCTATCATATCTAATTCTTTTTATTTTCCTATCTAATTGATTTCTACTTCAACCTTGAATTTCACAAACATACTACTAGCTTCATCCTTTGATTTTAGAAAATAATTTTTTGTATATCTAGAATAATCATCAACAAAGGATATATAATAGTTTTTACCACCTCTATCTCATGGTGTTTCTAGAATCAACTAGATCTTTGTGAATTAACTCAAGTAATTTTGTACTACGTGTCGTTATTGATTTAAAAGGCTTTTTAGCAAATTTTGCTTCTACACATATTGGGCATCTATTTATTTCATGTGAATCAGAAACATTAATAAGATGCAAATTTTTAACCCTTTTAATCGATGCAGTATTAGCGTGTCCTAATCGACCAAGTGACACATCAATGGATTCAATCATATAAGAAAAATTGTTGAGGACTCATTGTTGGGTTGTATGTCCTAAAACTCACAGTTTGTAGAGTAAACATTTTTTATTATCAATAAAAACGTTATTTAACATTTCTTCAATAAAGTTGTTATTGAATTTGTAAATTGCACTTGTAAAGACTAAATCCAATAAACTAAAATCCATGGCTATTATATGAATACTTGAACTTTATGTGGACTTATAAAAGTAGATCAGTTCGAGTAAATAGTCCAAATGATCTATAGTATACAAATATGGTTGGGTGCCTTATTCTGGTAACATTATCAGATGTGGCCCACTCTGTAGTTGTTACAATTTTTTGTAAGGTGCTACAAACAAAGTGAACCTGGTTCATTCATGTATTGACATGAGGAGTGGGAGCATCCTATGCAATGAGTTTTCATAAGATCGAACCAAGAAATAAGTCAGTCTTACTTTATAACGTTGTTTACTATTTAAGACTGGCTATTTTGCTTAGATAACCTAGGTAACTCGATCTTAATCATAAGCTAACTATGAACTCCTATTTATTCGGGATTATCCTTTGATCTGCATAGGTGAGAGTAGTACAATATCACTGCTTAATAAGTCTCCCATTTTGGGGATAAGATCGAATAGATAGCTAGAGACATAGTTCTACAAGATGGAATTCACGCCTACCTAATTTAAAGGATAGGAAGAAGATTATTCTCTTAAGTGTTAAATTCAGGTCTTGAACAAGGGGCCCCACCCTCTCATTGCCCCGAGAGGGATCTGGTTTAGTGATTGGATCACAAATCAATTGTTCATTAGAGAATCAATAGAACTTAAGGAGCAAGACGTTATTTCGGGTGTAAAAAAACATTTGACCTAGAGGTTATTCCGAACAACCTATGAAGGATCGACTTACTGATTATGGTTAAATCAAGTGGACACAAATATATCTACAGTGAGGAGAGTGCAACTATCGAGCTATAGTGGTGTGACTCGATAGTTAACGAATATTGATTAATTCGGTCTAAAGAGTTTTAGCCAATTAATCTCAAATCGTTGGAGCTTGTGATCTGTATGTCCATAAGGTCCCTCTACTAGCTCGTAAAACATGAACATCTTGAATTAGTAAATTGAATGAATTTAGAATGATATCAATTTGAAGTTTTCAATTTGAAATATTCAAAATGAATTTAGGGTTTGAATTTGAATAGTTCCATAGAACAATTGTAGGTAACTCAATCTCAATCCTCAGTGAGTTATGAATTCTTGCCTATGAGGGACTGTTCTTTCATTTGTATGGGTGAGAGTGATCCAAGTCGCTAATTTAATATGCCTACCATTTTGGGAGCATGATCGAATGGGGTGCTGAACACATAACTATACGAGATGAAATTTACTCCTTCGTGTCTTTAGGGAAAATAAAGAAGCAATCCCTTAAGTGTTGGTTCTGGGTCTTGAACAATGAGGCACCTTCCCTCTCATTGGCTCGAGAGGGATTTTGTTTGTGGGAGAACCATAAACAAGTTGTTCATTAGAAAATTAGTGGCACTTAAGGAACTAGAAGTAATTATAGGAGAAAAACGATAATTTGACCCAGCTGTAATTATGAACGACTCGTGAAGAATTGACTTACCAATACCAATTATATCTATGGATAAAGAAATAAATCTACAGTGTGTAGAGTATATCTATGAGTTTTTAGTTGAGTAACTCGCAATTAATGAATGTCGATTAATTTAATTAAAGAGTTTAATTAATTAATATCATATCATTGAAGCTTCTAACATGCAGGTCTATTAGGTCTCTCAGCTAGCTCACTAAGGTAAAAATAGAATTGTTAAAGTTTTAGATGAATATGAGTTGTTCAAATTATTTAGGAAATATAATTATATATGATACAATTAATATAATGTATATGGATATATTATATTATAAAGTTACTTTTGAATTAATATAATGAATGTTCTTTTTTTTAAAACTTGGTTTAAAATGTTTTTTGAAAATTAAAAATGATAAGAAATCAATCAATTTTCACAAACTTAAAATAAAAGTTAAATGTTATCATATGAGAATGAAGCAATTTAGTAATAAAGTTAGGTTGGTTTCAATTATACTCTTGAAATTTGGAAAGTTTCAATTAACTCTTAAAGTTTGAAATGTTGTTTTTTCATAACAACATTTGAAGACTTATGTTGTTAAATTTGTGGACGAAAAAATTTGGGTAAGCTTTTGTGTTACTTATGTGAACAAATTTAAATACATATTAAGAAATAAATTTAAAGTTTAGAGTTAGCGAAAAATTATAAATGAATAACAAAAGAGAGAGAGATGACAAAAGGTGTAGTTCACGATGCTTTTTCAACCTTTTTTTCTTTCACGTAAGGACGACAAACTAATTCAAGGACTTTTTAAACCTATTTCTCAAAATTTAGAAACCAAAAAAGTACATTTCTAAATGTACCGATTATTGAAGCTCAGGAACCAATGTATTTTTTACTTTTATTTTTCATGTAAATTTTACTTTTGAAATACATCAATTTAAAAGGTAAGAATTAATTCAAAATTGAATCTAATTATGAAAAAAAAAAATCATCAAAAGTAATTATATATTTCTATCTTTTTTTTGAAGAATTGTATATTTCTAAGTTGATATTTCAGAAGAATCATAAATGAGTCATTATTATATTCATTTAATTGCAACTCAAAATCATAAAAATAAAATGATTCTTTCCTAAGAAATTATAGTGGGTAGAAGAAAGATGAAAGAAAAATATTCAATAAATGAGTCATTATTATAATCATTTAATTGCAACATTTTTCTCGAGTATTATGATAATTATTTCTTCATTTAAAGAAGTCTTATATATACTTGAAAATTATGTATGGATAATTTGAAATAAAATCTTAATAAATGGTTTAAATTGATCAACTGATATGATAGTTTAGTGATTTAATTAATTAAAACTACCAGAATATGAATTGATTTTTTTCAAAATAAAAATACTTTGATGACTAATAATAAATTTAGTTCAAATCTCATTTTATTACATCTTGATCCCAAATTTTTTTAGATTTGTTCTATTTTAATTAAGTTCAAGCTTATTATTTAGTAGTTAGTATTTTTACCTCTGGTTGAATCAATGAAACAAAATCCAAATCTATTAGACTCATATATAACCTCTCGCATACTAAATACAAAGTCCCACAAACTTTATACTTTTGACAAATTATTTTACAGAATTTGAAGTGTAATTGAGGGGTGAAAATGTATGATAGAGTCTAATCTCAAGCTTGTGCCACCACTAAATTCAATAGAGTATTCGATTAGATTACAAGGGATTGTCAATCCCTTAAAAGAAAACTTTATTTTCAAGGATGATTTGGGAAATTCACCCCAAAAAAAAACACGAACAAGAAATAAATGAAATGAAATTAAAAGTTAGAAATTGGAACTATGTGTTCTAATATAACTAATTGTCTAAATCATACAGGTTCAACTTATCGTATATATTATTAAGAAGGAATAAAGAGTGGATTAATATTAAAAACAAGTTATCAACTGAGTATGCAGAAGGAGTTTATTGATTCCTTGAAGTTGCAAAACTTCATTTTAATAACTCGGGAAAAACAAGATGTCCATGCAAAAAATGTATGAATGGAAGGTGTAAACGAATAGATGGAGTTGCGATATTTATTCATTAATGGAATTTTCCCATCGTATCATCAGTGGGTATATCATGGAGACGTAGTCGACTTGTTTAGGGGATACGAGAGTCACACAACTTAATCGACACATGATGATGGATTAAATACGACACGAATGAATGTTATAGATGAAGAAAATGAATTTCTGAATATTATAAATGATCTACAATGTCAGAACGCTGATGTAAATGAAGAAGAAAACGAGGTTGAGATGCACACAAATGCCCAAGAAAAAGATAACAATTCAAGCTTATTTGAAGACTTAATAAATGAAGCATGCAACCAGTTGTACCCTGGTTGTACAAATTTCTCTTCATTGTTGTTCTTGGTGAAGTTGATGCATGTTAAGGTTCTTAGCGGTTGAACTAACAAGTCGTTTGAAAGAAGCATTTTCCGTTGGAGCATCTATACCTAGTTCATTTTATGAAGCTAAAAGAAAATTACGTGACTTAGGACTAGGTAATGAGTTTATTCATGATTGAAAATACGATTGCATCCTATATTGGAAAGAATTTGTCGATTTACAACAGTGTCTAGTATGTGGTGAATCTCGGTACAAAGTTAAATATGGAAAAAGTAAAAAGATCCCACATAAAATTTTGTGACATTTTCCTTTGATACCAAGATTGAAGCAATTATTTGCATATACCCATATTGCACCTGAAATGAGGTGACAAATAGATAAATGTGTTGAAACTAATTGTCACACTCGGTCCCGAGCTTGAGGAGACGCGTGAAGGACCGCAGATACCACCCTTTTGTGATACCTACTGTCCAACTGAACCTCTTTACTACACTCAGTAAATTTTAAGTCAAGCAGATAACAACAACTGATTAAGTAGACCCATTTTATTTCAACAATGTAATGTTTATAAAACTCCAAGACTTAACTACAAAGTTTAAATCAACAACTCTTAAAACCCCAGAAGTGTTACAGTGGCTTGTGGCAGACCTTGACCTTAGCAGAACCTTGGAACTCCTCACTTTTCGCTACCTGGGAAGAAAGACATTTGAAAACGAGGTGAGCTTGCCAGCCCAGTGAGTGACTTGGAAACAAGAAAACTGAGTCTTATACAAAAGAAGTATCGTCATGCCTTAAGTACTTTTGCTCAGATACCTTCTCAAATGTCCTTCAGTATCGAGCTGCTCGGATACCTTCTCAAGTGTCCTTCGGTATCGAGTTTCAAGCAAAACTAGTCATACAATGACTTTCTTTAAAAAGCATAGAAAACATGTCTTTATCTGAAAGATATTTCTTTAGACCATGGTTTCTATAAAACATTGTAAAGATTTTGTCACATATTTAGTCACTCACCTGGATCGTTTAGGAACCTTTCTTTCTAGAAGTTTCTTGATCACCTCGGGCTCCCTTTTGAACCCTAAGATCCAGATTCAATTTAAAGCTCAGATTACTCATAGTTATAGGTCTTATCTCGTGATACTTCCTTCTACCAACATGCTATAAAATATCTTAGGAAGCTTAACTTAAATTCTTAGCTAAGAACTCCTCGTTGTTTGGCCAGAATCATCAAATCATTAAGGCTGGTTCAACCTTACTCGACAGCTCGACCCTTCTGTCCTTTCCACACTCTCCAGCCCAATTCTTTAGAGCTTCTTCTCATGCAACCCTACCTTGAAAACTAGACTCTTAGAACTTTCAGATGGCTTTGAAATCACTCTAAACACACGAGTATTCTGGGAGATATCCTCATCCCAATTTGATGCTACTTCTAAACGACTGTTCGATGACATCTCCTCCTCTTGGAACTTCATGATCGACGCATGATCTCACTCCCAATGCATGGTCTCTTTCAAATCCATCTTCTAACACTCTTCCTTACGTTGTTTGAAGAGGATTTAGCATATGAATGGAAGAGACATCTTGTGGTGGTATTTATAGGCCAAAGGAAACGACCCTTATCATCTTTACCGAGCCTCCTACGCGTGACACCTCTTTTGAGGTGTTTGCACCATGTTTTGCCACCACCTGCTCCCTTGACATTCACCTACTCTCATGCCATACACCTACTTGAGTTGTCTTCCTCATGCATAAGACTTCCTTTGCATGAAAATTAATTCGTCCAGCTTCTACTAACTCAAGCCACAACTTTCTCTCAGCATAGCCATTTGTCAAGATGAGTTCATCAATCTTGCTTAACGCAAGCCTTAGCACCACTCCATCGTTTAGTTCCTGCATTTATTGCTTAGCTTCAGTAGCCCATCGTGTAGCTCAATTGTTTAGTAAACGATCTTGCGCATAGCCTATCATTTAGCTATTACACCCATCGTTTACCTCCATCGTTTAGCACTGACGCCTTATCGCCTAACGCATCCACTCATCACTTAGCGTTATCACCCTGTGTCTGCGTCTATCGCGTAGTGCCTATCACTTAGTATTCCGCCTATTGTGTAGCACGTCTGCTCATCGTTTAATGCAACACGGCTATCATCTAGCATCCACGCCAATCGAATAGCACCATCGTGTAGTCCATCGCTTAGCGCTCACACATCGCTCAACGCTTAATGCTATCATATAGTGCTATCGTTTAGCGCTATCGCCTAGCTTCCACGCTTATCGTCTAGCCTTACACTAATCGTGCAATACTTTGCCTATCGTATAGCTCGATCGTCTAGCGCGACATTTTTACACTATCGTTTAACGTCGCGCACATCTACACGATTGTCTAATGCATTGCTTGGCTCCCCGCATTTACTATACGATCACCTACCTCATCGTTTAGCTCCTCACATTGCTACACGATCGTCCATCACTCGCCTATACGATCGTCTACCTCATCGTGTAGCTCTCCATATTGCTACACGATCGTCCAGTGTCCGCTTACACAATCGCCTACCTCATCGTGTAATGCCGCTCATTTACTAGACAATCGTCTACTTCATCGTGTAACATTGCTCATTTGCTACACGATCGTCTGCTTAACGACTTGCGCTCAACATCTCTCTTTCTCTGCTCTTGCTCACGTATAGTCAATGCATGAGCAATTCTTGGCAATGCCTCTTGCCAACGCTTCGGCCAACATGCGTCCAACCTTACAAACACATGGTTGCCTTTCTTCTTATCTTATGCATTAAGGTCTCCTAACACTGCATGACTTCTTTTTTACTTTACACTTAGCCAAATTTCACCAATTAAGGCTTAACTCAAAACTACTCAAGGAAAATCTATTCAACACTTAGAAATTTCCTTCTCTTCAACATATGATTTAACATTTACTTAGTTAATTCCTTTTATCACCTGCATAAGTAGGAAAAATGGAAATCTGGGTTTCACACTAATGGAGTATTGCGACATCCAACTGATGCTAAAAGGTGGAAGCATTTTGATCGTGAGTTTCCTAAGTTTGCTTTAGACCCTCAATAGGACTAGCTTCAAATGACTTCAATCCATTCGGGATTATGAGTACTTCGTATAGTATGTGGCCAGTAGTGCTCATTCCTTACAATTTTCCACCTTGAAGATACATGAAATAGACAAATTTCATTCTCCTTCTTATATCCGATCCAAAATCTCTTGGAAAAGAAATTGATATTTTCATACAGCCATTAATTGAAAAGTTAAAGGAGTTATGAAATGATGGTGTGCACACTTACGATTGTGTTAGCAGCGAATACTTTCAACTACGTGCGTGCTTATGTGGACTATTAATGACTTCTCTGCGTATGGTGACCTATCTGGATGGAGTACCAAAGGTTACCAAGCATGCCCTGTTTGTAAAGAGGTTACATCATCATTGAGGCTAAGAGGAAAACAATGTTTTATGGGGCATTGATGTTATCTTCCAGATAATCACAGTTGGCACAAGAGCAAACAATATGATGGAAAAGTGGAACGTTAACCTCCTCCAGATTTCATGGATGGGGAAGATATCTTACAAGAAGTGAACTTGTTAAACTTTCTGTGTTTAACAAACATCCAGAGAAACTTGATAAAAAACGGAAACAAAGTTTAAATTGGAATAAAAAAGTATATTTTTCCAACTTCCATATTGGTCGAAACTTTTATTGAGATATAAGTTGGATGTTATGCATATTGAAAAGAATATTTGTAATAACTTGGTAGGCGCGTTGTTAAATATTGAGGGAAAGAATAGGATACAACTAATGCTCGTTTGAATTTAGAAGATCTAAATATACGAAAAGAACTACACCTGCAAAAGGTAGGAGATAAAGTTGTCAAGCCACACGCTGCATACACATTGACTACTAATGACAAGGTTGCATTCTGTAAGTTGATGAAATCAGTCAAATTTCCTGATGGGTTTGTATCAAATATATCTAGATGTGTGAGTGAGAAAGATGGAAAGCTATTGGGGCTAAAAACTCACGACTTGCATGTTCCACTTCAAAGGCTTCTTCCAATTGGTGTTTGGGCATACTTAAAAAAAGACGTGTCCATTGTTATCATTAAGTTATGCAAATTTTTTTTGAGATCTATATGCAAAAACAATATCTATAGGCGATTTGGATCAATTACAAAGAGATATTATAATCATACTTTGTAAGTTAGAAAAAATATTTCCACCGACATTTTTTGATGTAATGGTACACCTAGCAGTCCATTTGCCCTATGAAACAAAAGTTGCAGGTCCAATTAGTTCTAGTTGGATGTACCCTATCGAAAGAAGCTTACGGACATTGAAATATTATGTAAGAAACAAAGCATGTTCTGAGGGTTCTATAGCAGTAGCATATATAATGGATGAATCATTTGTATTTTATTCTTTGTACATAACTGGAATTGAGACGAGGTTCAATAGAGATGAAAGAAATGATGATAGACTTCCAGAGGATGAGATATGTGGTGAATTTTCAATGTTCAGACAGAATGCACGATCATTAGGAGCACCAAGAGTAAGGACAGTATTGAGAGAAGAGAAATGCAGTACACATTAGTACGTCTTGAAAAATTGCATGGAAATAAAATCTTATCAAAAGTATGTTTTGAACATTCTATTGTAATTGATGATTTTGATACAAAGTGTGAAATATAAAATTGAGAATACGTCTCTTACTTATAGGAAATATTTGAGACTAATCGACATGAAGCTCAAAGTTGGGATGATTTATGTATAAGGCACCAACGAGGTTTTCTGGTTGGTTCAAATCTCATGTAAGTATGGGTTTAAAAGAAAAGTAAAAATTCAATAGAATTAATTCCTATCGACATTAGTTTTTAAGATCTATTATGTTGTACTGAATTAACAACTTCTTTCATTGCGTGAAATAGAGATATATCTTATGATATATATTCACTAGCGATAAGGCCAAGTTCAGAAGTGAGCTCATATAGTAGATGCATTGTTAATGGAGTACGCTATCATAGTATTAAGTGTGATAATTGTCGGAGTACACAAAATAGCGAGATCATGGTGCCTTCAGAAAGTGAAGGTGGAGGAGATCTCCATAATTTCTACAACGTTGCCAATAAAGTATTGGACTTCCAGTATGCCAAGAGAAGGTGTGTAATTATGTTTAAGTGCACTTGGTTCGATACAGACCCTAAAAAGACTAATAGAGTACACATGAATTTGGGGTATATATCAATTAATACAACTTGTCATTGGTTTGTTAACGAGCCTTTTGTATTTACCAGTCAAGCCAAACAAGTGTTTTACATCAACCATCCCAAATATGGTAATAATTGATAAGTGGTGCAAGTAGTCCAAAACAAGCGTGTGTGGGACATGCCAGAAGAAGAAGAACGTGAGAATCACCAACCTGAGTTATTAGAAGTTGTGAATAGTATTACTTGTACAAACGATGAATCAATGAACGATATCAGTTTATGTAGAGTTGATGTTGATCCTATAGTCGTAGAAGAACAGATAATTCAACGAGTTGATGATGACTTCATAAATGACGAGGAAGAGGATGTACAATCATCTTCTAATAGGAGTTTGAGTTTCGATGAACATCTTAATGATATGGAATAACCATGTAAATATGTATCTTCTTTTTTATTTCATAACTTACATATTGTTGTATAACATATATATTGTTGTTTGCGTAGGAACAATGGTAGGCCACACTGATGAGGAAGTAGTCTTGGAGTATTTAGCGATCGAGCATGTTGGCAGATCATCCTCTATGGAAGATAATTCAAGTTATTTTATATCCACATTTTATTTTAGATCCATAATCGATAATTTGTATATAAACTAATGTTTAATTAAACTAACGATGTATAATTTCTTCAGAGTCTTGTTGTGTGACTAATAGGGCTAGATGCGGATACTCTTGAAACGTTGATTTGGATAGATATGTGCAACAATTTGAGGGAGTTCCTATCGAGATCAACCCTGTATGGGAGAAACCAATTTGCAACAATGCAACAAGGTTTAGCAATGCCATTTGTATCAACGCTCGAGATTCTTTTTCTGTTCGTTATGGATCATGGAGAGAGGTACCAATAGAAACTAGAGAGCTAGTTAAAAGTTGCTTGTTGGTAAGATGGTTATTTGATATTTATATGTGTCTGCATCTGCAGAGATACTAATTAGTTTTTCTTTTCTTTCTTAATTCAAAACCCTTTTGTGTTAGACTTATCCAGCCATCTGGTCAATAATTTCATCGATGAACAGATGACATTCAAAGAGTATAGGGGGGAACTACACAAACACTAAGTTCATTCAAAGAGTATAGGGGGGAACTACACAAACACTATAAAATAGAAAAATATGCAAGTTCTAAAGAGGCACGAGCACACCCACATGATTGACTTAAAGACGACATAGAAGATTGACACTTTTTATGCAACAAGTTTGAATCCATCGATTGGAAAGTAAGAACTTTTTGTGTTTTTTTTTTATGTTTACTTACATTTCAATTACTCATTTTCTCTTAATTTCTCATTTTCTTGGTCAGCCCAAAAGCACCATCATACAGCTGGTTCTAAGACTTTCATACGCATATGAGAATCCATGGCAATATTAGAAGTATTTCTATATTTGATTTCTAAGAAAGTATTATTAATATCTTCTATGTGAATTGTTTTACAGAAAGGACCCGATGATCAAACAATTGTGATACAATAATTAGTTCTAATTATTGATGTAGAGTCAAATGATCGAGCTGAAAGAAGCCTCCACCCAATAAGGGTCTAAACCAATATCAGAAGAAGAAATATGCGAGCAGGTGTTAGGCATAGAAATGGGCCTTGGTAGGACACCAAAGGGTAAAAAAAAAAAAAAAAAAAAAAAAAAAAAGTAAATCAAAAAGAAGTGCATCCTCATCAAGAGTTATAGAGGAGCAAAAACAAGAGATAGAAGAGTTAAAGGATAAACTTGCTAGATTGGACGAACTGAAAGTAAAAAGACAATCTGAGATGGATGATATGAAAGCTATTCTCTTATAGCTCATGAGAGATAAATCGAACTAGGTATGAACTCTTTGACTTTCATAGTAAACTAATTAGAAGTTTGTGTATGTTGTTATCATGCAGTTATGATAACAACATAAACGTGTAGTTATGTAAAGTATAGTTAGTGTTCTAAAGTTGAGTTTGATTTTCAGTTTGTGCTAAATAGTAGGGAGGGGAGGGGGGAGGATTATGAAGTTGAGTTTGAATTTCAGTTTGTGCTAAATTATGTTAGTTTTTATATTGGGATTGAGAATAATTTTGGGGGAGAGGGGATTCAATAAACTTCATTTAAGTAAAACTAAGTGGAGGTATGTGTTGTAGATATAAGTTTAAGTAAATGTAGATATGTGTTGGTTTGTTTCAATTGTTATGAGTTGGTTGGGTTTAAGTTGGGTCTTAAGTACAAGTATGTTTAAGTTTAAGTTGGTTTCTTCAAGTAATCGTAGATATAAGTTTAAGTAAATGTAGATATGTGTTGGTTTGTTTCAATTCTGAATTATGTTGGTTTGTATATTAGGATTGAGAATAATTTTGGGGGGTGGGGATTCAATAAACTTCATTTAAGAAAAACTAGTTTATTGTATCTATTCTTTCATTATTCAACCTTGTATATCATCTACTAGAGTTTTAGTCCAAATGGGAGTTTATTGAGTTGTAGATCCTAAAACTCGCAGTTTGTAATATTAAACGTATTCTATTATCAATTAAGATGTTATTGACGTTTATTCAATAAAACTATTATTGAATATGTGAATTGTACTTGTAAAGTCTAAATCAAATAAATTAAAGATCCATGGCTATTATATGAATAGTTGAACTTTATGTGGAGACATAAGAGTGGATCAAGTTCAATAAATAGCCAAAATGGTCTATAGTATACGAATAAGGTTGGGTATCTTATTCTGGAAACACAATTGGATGCGGTCCACTCTGTAGTTATTACAATTTGTTGAAAAGTGGTACAAACGAAGTGATCCTGATTCGTTCATGTATTGACATGAGGAGTGGAGGCAACCTATGTAAAGAGTTTTAATAAGATTGGACCAAGAATTAAGTCACTCTTACTTTAGAACGTTGTTTATTTTGATGTCAAATTTAAGGAATTAGAATGATTAATGATTCTGTTTTCTTCCGCTACTTGTTTCTGTATTCCAATATTCTTGTCCTAAATTTCGTAGTTTGTAAACTTGTAAACATTATTATTTATTAATAAAATAAATTATTTTAATCATTTATTAGTCTTGCATAACTTAATCTAATAAACTGAGGTCCATGGTTATTTAATGTAACTTGAACAATATGTGGTAGACATACAGTTGGATCGTGTTCAAGTAATAACCTAAAAGGTCTATAATATATGGATAAGCTTGGGTACCCCATCCTGGTAACACTACGGATACGACTCACTTTGTAAATATTACAAGTGCTATAAATGTTACAAACATTGATTCAAGTCGTTCATGTAATAGACATGCGAATGGGGTATCTTATACAAAGAGTTTATATAAGACCAGATCACAAAATAATTAATCTTTCACTGTAACACCATTGATTGAAAAGGTTAATATTTCATAGGGCGATTGTAGGTAACTCAATCTCAATCCTCGGTGAGTTATTAATTCTTGCCTATGAGGAACTGTTCTTTCATTTGTATGGGTGAGAGTGATCCAAGTCGCTGACTTAATATGCCTACCATTTTGGAAGCATGATCGAATGGGGAGCTGAAAACATAACTATACGAGATGATATTTACTCCTTCATTTCTTTAGGGAAAGTAAAGAAGCAATCCTTTAAGTGTTGGCTATGGGTCTTGAACAATGAGGCATCTTCCCTCTCATTGGCTCGAGAAGGATTTTGTTTGTGGGAGAACCATAAACAAGTTGTTCATTAGAGAATCAGTGGCACTTAAGGAACTAGAGGTAATTACAGGAGTAAAACGATAATTTGACCCAGGTGTAATTATGAACGACTCGTGAAGAATTGACTTACCAATAACGATTATATCCATGGACAAAGAAATAAATCTACTGTGTGAAGAGTATATCTATGAGTTTTTAGTGGAGTAACTCGCAATTAATGAATGTT
This sequence comes from Benincasa hispida, assembly GCF_027475165.1. Classification (NCBI taxonomy): domain Eukaryota; kingdom Viridiplantae; phylum Streptophyta; class Magnoliopsida; order Cucurbitales; family Cucurbitaceae; genus Benincasa; species Benincasa hispida. The sequence goes on along the minus strand of NC_143488.1, from coordinate 24,505,044 downwards.
GATTAATTTAATTAAAGAATTTAATTAATTAATATCATATCATTGAAGCTTCTAATATTCCGGTCTATTAGGTCTCCCAGCTAACTCACTAAGGGTAAAAATAGAATTGTTAAAGTTTTAGATGGATATGAGTTGTTCAAATTATTTAGGGAATATAATTATATATGATACAATTAATATAATGTATATGGATATATTATATTATAAAGTTACGTTTGAATTAATATAATGAATGCTGTTTTTTTTAAAAACTTGGTTTAAAATGTTTTTTGAAAATTAAAAATGATAATAAATCAATCAATTTTCACAAACTTAAAATAAAAGTTAAATGTTATCATATGAGAATGAAACAATTTAGTAATAAAGTTAGGTTGGTTTCAATTATACTCTTGAAATTTGGAAAGTTTCAATTAACTCTTAAAGTTTGAAATGTTGTTTTTTCATAACAACATTTGAAGACTTATGTTGTTAAATTTGTGGATGAAAAAATTTGGGTAAGCTTTTGTGTTACTTATGTGAACAAATTTAAATACATATTAAGAAATAAATTTAAAGTTTAGAGTTAGCGAAAAATTATAAATGAATAACAAAAGAGAGAGAGATGACAAAAGGTGTAGTTCACGACACTTTTTCAACCTTTTTTTCTTTCACATAAGGACGACAAACTAATTCAAGGACTTTTTAAACCTATTTCTCAAAATTTAGAAACCAAAAAAGTACATTTCTAAATTTACCGATTATTGAAGCTCAGGAACCAATGTATTTTTTACTTTTATTTTTCATGTAAATTTTACTTCTGAAATACATCAATTTAAAAGATAAGAATTAATTCAAAATTGAACCTAATTATGAAAAAAAAATCATCAAAAGTAATTATATATTTCTATCTTTTTTTTGAAGAATTGTATATTTCTAAGTTGATATTTCAGCAGAATCATAAATGAGTCATTATTATATTCATTTAATTGCAACTCAAAATAATAAAAATAAAATGATTCTTTCCTAAGAAATTATAGTGGATAGAAGAAAGATGAAAGAAAAATATTCAATAAATGAGTCATTATTATAATCATTTAATTGCAACATTTTTCTCGAGTATTATGATAATTATTTCTTCATTTAAAGAAGTCTTATATATACTTGAAAATTATGTATGGATAATTTGAAATAAAATCTTAATAAATGGTTTAAATTGATTAACTGATATGATAGTTTAGTGATTTAATTAATTAAAACTACCAGAATATGAATTGATTGTTTTCAAAATAAAAATACTTTGATGACTAATAATAAATTTAGTTCAAATCTCATTTTATTACATCTTGATCCTAAATTTTTTTAGATTTGTTCTATTTTAATCAAGTTCAAGCTTATTATTTAGTAGTTAGTACTTTTACCTCGGTTGAATCAATGAAACAAAATCCAAATCTATTAGACTCATATATAACCTCTCACATACTAAATACAAAGTCCCACAAAATTTATACTTTTGACTAATTTTGAAGCTAAAAAAAGCCCCATGATATCACTCATTATCAACTTCCTCTCACACTAAATCACTCATGCATAAATTTTTGGTAACATTTTCTATTTTATTTAGTGTTGTTTCTAAAGGGGTTAAAGTACAAATTTGGTTATAACCGGCGACATAACTTCACATAAACCATTCAAATTCATTCACATTCAAATTTGGTTATATGACTGACACAACCGAGAGGTGGTTTATGTGAATGAATTTGAATTTGAATAGTTTATGTTAATTATTTTACAGAATTTGAAGTGTAATTGAAGGGTGGAAATGTACGATAGAGTCTAATCTCTAGCTTGTGTCACCACTAAATTCGATAGAGTGTTCGATTGGATTACAAGGGATTGTCAATCCCTTAAAAGAAAACTTTATTTTCAAGGATGATTTGGAAAATTCACCCAAAAAAAAAACACGAACAAGAAATAAATGAAATGAAATTAAAAGTTAGAAATTGGAACTATGTGTTCTAATATAACTAATTGTCTAAATCATACAGGTTCAACTTATCGTATATATTATTAAGAATGGATAAAGAGTGGATTAAGATTAAAAACAAGTTATCAACTGAGTATGCAAAAGGAGTTTATTGATTCCTTGAAGTTGCAAAACTTCACGTTAATAACTTGGGAAAAACAAGATGTCCATGCAAAAAATGTATGAATGCAAGGTGTAAGCGAATAGATGGAGTTGCGATATTTATTCATTAACGGAATTTCCCCATCGTATCATCAGTGGGTATATCATGGAGACCTAGTCGACTTGTTTAGGGGATACGAGAGTCACACATCTCAATCGACACATGATGATGGATTAAGTACGACACGAATGAATGTTATAGATGAAGAAAATGAATTTTTGAATATTATAAATGATCTACAATGTCAGAACGCCAATGTAAATGAAGAAGAAAACGAGGATGAAATGCACACCAATGCCCAAGAAAGAGATAACAATTCAAGCTTATTTGAAGACTTAATAAATGAAGCATGCAACGAGTTGTACCCTGGTTGTACAAATTTCTCTTCATTGTTGTTCTTAATGAAGTTGATGCATGATGAGGTTCTTAGCGGTTGAACTAACAAGTCGTTTGATTTGTTACTTTAATTGTTAAAAGAAGCATTTTCCGTTGGAGCATCTATACCTAGTTCATTTTATGAAGCTAAAAGAAAATTACGTGACGTAGGACTAGATAATGAGTTTATTCATGATTGAAAATACGATTGCGTCCTATATTGGAAAGAATTTGTCGATTTACAACAGTGTCCAGGATGTGGTGAATCTCGGTACAAAGTTGAATATGGAAAAAGTAAAAAGATCCCACATAAAATTTTACGACATTTTCCTTTGATAAGAAGATTGAAGCAATTATTTGCATATACCCATATTGCACCTGAAATGAGGTGACAAATAGATAAATGTGTTGAAACTAATTGTCACACCTCGCCCCGAGCTCGAGGAGAGGCGTGAGGGACCACAGATACCACCCTTTTGTGATACCTACTGTCCAACTGAACCTCTTTACTACACTCAGTAAATTTTAAGTCAAGGAGATAACAACAACTGATTAAATAGGCCCATTTTATTTCAACTATGTAATGTTTATACAACTTCAAGACTTAACTACAAGTTTAAATCAACAACTCTTAAAACCCCAGAAGTGTGACTGTGACTTATGGCAGACCTTGATCTTAATAGCACTCTGGAACTCCTCACCTTTCGCTACCTGGGAAGAAAAATATTTGAAAACGGGGTGAGCTTGCTAGCCTAGTGAGTGACTTGAAAACAAGAAAACTGAGTCTTATGCAAAAGAAGTACCGTCATGCCTTAGGTACTTTTGCTCAGATACCTTCTCAAATGTCCTTCAGTATCGAGCTGCTGGAATACCTTCTCAAATATCCTTCGGTATCGAGTTTCTAACAAAACTAGTCATATAATGACTTTCTTTCAAAAGCATAGAAAACATGTCTTTATCTGAATGATCTTTCTTTAGACCATGGTTTCTTTAAAACATTGTAAAGATTTAGTCTCATATTTAGTCACTCACCTTGATCATTTAAGAACCTTTCTCTCTAGAAGTTCTTTGATCACCTCGGGCTCCCTTTTGAACCCTAAGATCCAGATTCAATTTAAAGATCGGATTACTCATAGTTCTAGGCCTTGTCTCGAGATACTTCCTTCTACCAACATGCTCTAAAATATCTTAGAAAGCTTACCTTAAAATCTTAGCTCAGAAATTCTTGTTGTTTGGCCGAAATCATCAAATCATTAAGACTGACCCAAGCTTACCCGAGAGCTCGACCCTTCTGGCTTTTTCTCACTCTCCAGCCCAATTCTTTAGAGCTTCTTCTTCGGAAACCCTAACCTGAAAACAAGACTCTTAGAGCTTTCAGATGACTTTAAAATCACTCTAAATGCACGAGTATTATGGGAGATATCCTCGTCCCAATTTGATGCTACTTCTAGACTTGACTGTCTGACGACATCTCCTCCTCTTGGAACTTCATGATCGACGCATGATCTCACTCCCAACGCATGGTCTCTTTCAAATCCATCTTCTAAAACTTTTCCTTACATTCTTTGAAGAGGATTTAGCTTATGAATGGAAGAGACATCTTGTGGTGGTATTTATAGGCCAAAGGAAACGATCCTTATCATCTTTACCAAACCTCCAATGCATGACACCTCATTTGGTGTGTTTGATCCATGTTTTGCCACCACCTTCTCCCTTAACATTCACCTACTCTCATGCCATACACCTACTTGAGTTGTCTTCCTCATGCATAAGACTTCCTTTGCATGAAAATTAATTCGTCCAGCTCCTATTAACTCAAGCCACAACTTTCTCTCGCATAGCCATTTGTCAAGATGAGTTCATCAATCTTGCTTAACGCAAGCCTCAGCACCACTCCATCGTTTAGTTCCTACATCTATCGCTTAGCTCCAGCGGCCCATCGTGTAGCTAAATCATTTAGTAACTGATCTCGTTCTCAACGATCTCACGCATAGCCTATTATTTAGCTACCGCACCCATCGTTTAGTGCTGAAGCCTTATCGCCCAATGCATCTACTCATCGCTTAGCGTTATCGCCTTGTGTCTGCGTCTATCGCGTAGTGCCTATCGCTTAGTATTCCGCCTATCGTGTAGCATGTCTGCTCATCGTTTAACGCAGCACGACTATCGTCTAGCGTCCACGCCCATCGCGTAGCACCATCGTGTAGTCCATCGCTTAGCGCTCGCGCATCGCTTAACGCTTAATGCTATCATATAGTGCTATCGTTTAGCGCTATCGCCTAGCTTCCACGCTTATCGTCTAGCCTTACACTGATCGTGCAGTACTTTGCCTATCGTATAGCTCGATCGTCTAGCGCGTCATTTCTACACGATCATTTAACGTCGCGCACATCTACACGATCGTCTAACGCATTGCTTGGCTCTGCGCATTTACTATATGACCACCTACTTCATCGTTTAGCTCCTCTTATTGCTACACGATCATCCATAGCTCGCCTATACGATCGCCTACCTCATCGTGTAGCTCTCCACATTGCTAAACGATCGTCCAGCGCCCGCCTACACGATCGCCTACCTCATCGTGTAATGCCACTCACTTACTAGACAATCGTTTACCTCATCGTGTAGCACTGCTCATTTGCTACACGATCGTCTGCTTAGTGACTTGCGCTCAACATCTCGCTTTCTCTGCTCTTGCTCACGTATAGTCAACGCATGGGCAATTCTTGGCAATGCCTCTTGCCAACACTTCGGCCAACATGCGTCTAACCTTACAAACGCATGGTTGCCTTTCTTCTTATATTATGCATTAATGTCTCCTAACACTCAACGCATGGCTTCTTTTTGACTTTACACTTAGCCAAATTTCATCAATTAAGGCTTAACTCAAAACTACTCAAGGAAAATCTATTCAACACTTAGAAATTTCCTTCTCTTCAACATATGATTTAACATTTACTTAGTTAATTCCTTTTATCACCTGCTTAAGTAGGAAAAATGGAAATCCGGGTTCCACACTAATGGAGTATTGCGACATCCACTTGATGCTAATAGGAGGAAGCATTTTGATCGTGAGTTTCCTAAGTTTGCTTTAGACCCTCGAAATGTTCGTTTAGTACTAGCTTCAAATGACTTCAATCCATTCGGGAATATGATTACTTCGTATAGTATGTGGTCAGTAGTGCTCATTCCTTACAATTTGCCACCTTGAATATGCATGAAATAGACAAATTTCATTGTCGCCTTCTTATATCCGATCCAAAATCTCTTGGAAAATAAATTGATATTTACTTACAGTTATTAATTGAAGAGTTAAAAGAGTTATGAAATGATGGTGTACACACTTACGATTGTGTTAGCAGCGAATACTTTCAACTATGTGCGTGCTTATGTGGACTATTAATGACTTCTCTACGTATGGTGACCTATCTCGATGGAGTACCAAAGGTTACCAAGCATGCCCTATTTGTAAAGAGGTTACAACATCATTGAGGCTAAGAGGAAAACAATGTTTTATGGGGCATTGACGTTATCTTCCAGATAATCACAGTTGGCACAAGAGCAAACAATATGATGGAAAAGTGGAACGTTGACCTCCTCCAGATTTCATGGATGGGGAAGATATCTTACAAGAAGTGAACTTGTTAAACTTTCTGTGTTTAACAAACATCCAGAGAAACTTGATAAAAAACGGAAACAAAGTTTAAATTGGAATAAAAAAGTATATTTTTCCAACTTCCATATTGGTCGAAACTTTTATTGAGATATAAGTTGGATGTTATGCATATTGAAAAGAATATTTGTAATAACTTGGTAGGCGCGTTGTTAAATATTAAGGGAAAGAATAGGATACAACTAATGCTCGTTTGAATTTAGAAGATCTAAATATACGAAAAGAACTACACCTACAAAAGGTAGGAGATAAAGTTGTCAAGCCACACGCTGCATACACATTGACTACTAATGACAAGGTTGCATTCTGTAAGTTGATGAAATCAGTCAAATTTTCTGATGGGTTTGTGTCAAATATATCTAGATGTGTGAGTGAGAAAGATAGAAAGCTATTGGGGCTAAAAACTCACGACTCGTTATGGATCATGGAGAGAGGTACCAATAGAAACTAGAGAGCTAGTTAAAAATTGCTTGTTGGTAAGATGGTTATTTGATATTTATATATGTGTCTGCATCTGCAAAGATACTAATTAGTTTTTCTTTTCTTTCATAATTCAGAACCATTTTGTGTTAGACTTGTCCAGCCAATTGGTCAATAATTTCATCGATGAACAGATGACATTCAAAGAGTATAGGGGGGAACTACACAAACACTACAAAAAAGAAAAATATGCAAGTTCTAAAGAGGCACGAGCACACCCACATGATTGACTTAAAGACGACATAGAAGATTGACACTTTTTATGCAACAAGTATGAATCCATCGATTGGAAAGTAAGAACTTTTTGTGTTTTTTTTTTTTTTTTTTATGTTTACTTACATTTCAATTACTCATTTTCTCTTAATTTCTCATTTTCTTGGTCAGCCCAAAAGTACCCTTATACAGCTGGTTCTATGACTTTCATACGCATATGAGAATCCATGGCAATATTAGAAGTATTTCTATATTTGATTTCTAAGAAAGTATTATTAATATCTTCTATGTGAATTGTTTTACAGAAAGGACCCGATGATCAAACAATGGACCTAGTGGACTTATTCAAGCAAACACACTATAAGAGTGACCAGACGTTTGTTAATCAAGCCGCTAATGATGTATATATAAGTTTTTATTTCGCGTTGTAACTTTATTTATATACAATTGTCATACAATAATTAGTTCTAATTATTGATGTAGAGTCAAATGATCGAGCTAAGAGAAGCCTCCACTCAAGAAGGGTCTAAACCAATATCAGAAGAAGAAATATGCGAGCAGGTGTTGGGCACAGAAATGGGCCTTGGTAGGACACCAAAGGGTAAAAAAATGAAAAAAAAATGACGAAGAAGTAAATCATCGTCCAGTGCATCCTCATCAAGAGTTATAGAGGAGGAAAAACAAGAGATGGAAGAGTTAAAGGCTAAACTTGTTAGATTGGACGAATTGAAAGTAAAAAGATAATCTAAGATGGATGATATGAAAGCTATGCTCTTATAGCTCATGAGAGATAAATCAAACTAGGTATGGACTCTTTGACTTTCATAGTAAACTAATTAAAAGTTTGTGTATGTTGTTATCATGCAGTTATGATAACAACATAAACGTATAGTTATGTAAAGTATAGTTAGTGTTCTAAAGTTGACTTTGAATTTCAGTTTGTGCTAAATTATGTTAGTTTTTATATTAGGATTGAGAATAATTTTGGGGGAAGGGGGATTCAATAAACTTCATTTAAGTAAAACTAAGTGGAGGTATGTGTTGTAGATATAAGTTTAAGTAAATGTAGATATGTGTTGGTTTGTTTCAATTCTGAATTATGTTGGTTTGTATATTAGGATTGAGAATAATTTTGGGGGGTGGGGATTCAATAAACTTCATTTAAGAAAAACTATTTTATTGTATTTATTCATTCATTATTCAACCTTGTATATCATCTACTGGAGTTTTAGTCCAAATGGGAGTTTATTGAGTTGTAGATTCTAAAACTCGCAGTTTGTAATGTTAAACATATTCTATTATCAATAAAGATGTTATTGATGTTTATTCAATAAAACTATTATTGAATATGTGAATTGCACTTGTAAAGTCCAAATAAATTAAAGATCCATGGCTATTATATGAATACTTGAACTTTATGTGGAGACATAAGAGTGGGTCAAGTTCAATAAATAGCCAAAATGGTCTATAGTATACGAATAAGATTGGGTATCTTATTCTGGTAACACTATCGAATGTGGTCCACTCTGTAGTTGTTACAATTTGTTGCAACGTGCTACAAACGACGTGATCCTGTTTCGTTCATGTATTAACATGAGGAGTGGGGGCGTCCTATGCAAAGAGTTTGCATAAGATTGGACCAAAAATTAAGTCACTCTTACTTTATAACATTGTTTACTGTTGACTATTTCAAAGCGATGACCTAGGCAACTTGACCTTAATCCTGAGCTAACTATGAACTTCTGTTTATTCAGGATTTCTGTTTATTCAGGATTACCCTTAGATTTGTATGGGTGAGGGTTGGCTTAACAAAACTGGCTCAATAAACCTCCAATTTCAGGGGTAAGACTGGGTAGATAGTTGGAGACATAGGGAGTAAGACGGAATTCACTCCTACCCGCTTTTAAGGATAGTAGAGAGGTTGTTCCCTTAAGTGCTGACTCTGGGTCTTGAACAAGGGACCACACCCTCTCATTGGCCCGAGAGAGACTCAGTTTAATGATTGAATCACAAACCAATTATTCATTAGAGGATCAGTGGGACTTAAGGAGCAAGATGTAATCTCGAGGGTAAAATAGCTTTTGACCCAGCCGTTATTACAAACAACCTGTGAATGGTTGACTTACTAATCATGGTTATATCAAATGGACATAATATATCTACAGTGAGGGGAATGCAACTACTGGACTTTAGTGGAGTGACCCGGTAGTTAGCGAATGGTGGTTAATTAGGTTAAAGAGTTTAGCCGGTTAATCACGGATTGTTGGAGCCCATGATCTGTAGGTCTCCCTACTAGCTCATATCAGACTAAACCTTAGAATAGTGTGACAAACGAACGAATTTGAAGTGTTCAAATTCGATTTTTGGAGCAAAGCATTAAATATATATGATATATTTAACCTAATGTTTATTTGTGAATTAAACATAAAGAGAGAGAAAATATAAGATATTTAAATAAGATTTAAATATCAAGATTATGAATAGTGATTCATATAAATTAGGATAAGTGTTAGATTTAATATTAAATTAAATTAATTAAATTGTTTAATTAATTATTTAATATTAATTTAATTTTTAAAATTGATTATTAGAATTAGTTTTGAAATTAAATGGATTTAATCAAAATTGCATTATAAGTCAATTTGTTGACTACGACAAAAATACAATGAAAGTCAAATTGTTGACTTTTGATTTTTGAAAGTCAAAAAGTCAAATTTGTTGACTTTGGACTTTGGGATTCAAACTTTGACCAAGTTAGTGGAAAGATCCAACATTTGTGAATGGAAAATGTCAACTTTTGCATGGCTAAGTGTTGCCTTCATTTGAAGACACTTGTCCCACTAAATCCCACATTTTGAGTTAGTGGAATTTTGAGTGTCAAATTCTCATCAAACTTAAAGTTGCATGTTTGCATGTCAGTCTTTAAAAGGTGTGTTTAATGCTTTTGAAGGCTTCTTGGCCATAGTGGGCTTAGATGAGATTATGTGATAATCTCGTCCTTTTTCTCTCACAGCTTTAGCTTTTTCCTCTCCAAATTAGTCACTCACCAGATTTCACCATCCCATTCTAAGGTCGGAGAATAGTTGGAAAGACTCTCGTGGTGGTCTATGAACCGTTCGTGAGGAGATTGGAATTAATTTGGAGAAGATTCAAAGACTACAAAGGTTGTATTCTTTTCCCGTTTTACTTATTTAATTTCATGCATGCTTATCTTTCTAATTAATCTAATTAGAGTTCTTTAGATCCATTTTTCTTCCACTACGCATATGTTCGTTCCATCAATTGTTTTTTAATTTTAAGTTGGTTTGTTTAAGAAAATGCAGATATGTGTTCGTTTGTTTCAATTATTAATTATGTTATTTTGTATATTGGGATTGAGAATAATTTTGGGGGGTGGGGATTCAATAAACTTCATTTATGAAAAACTAAGTTGGGAGGGGGTGTAAGTTGGTTTCTTTAAGTAAATGTAGATACGTCTTGGTTTGTTTCAATTCTTCTGAGTTGGTTGGGTTTAAGTTGGGTTTTAAGTCCTACATTAAGTTTGAGATTGAAATGTATAGTTATGAGTGCGTTGGGTTTTAAGTTTTATATTAGGTTTGAAGTTAAAGTGGGTTTTATTTGTTAATGTTCTTATATTGATTTTAAGTTCTCTATTGAGTTTGAGATTGAAATATGCAAGTTTGAGTTAGTTTGTTTTAATTCATTAATGTTCTTAGTTGAATTTTAAATTCTATATTCATTTTGAGATTGGTATATGGTATTGAGCATAAACTTATTTAAATTTGTATTTTGTAGGTACCTCAAGGTTTATGTTGCAGATGCATCTCCCGACAACGTATTTAGGTTGTAGATGTTAATGTTATTTTCGATTTAGGAACTGTGGATTAAGGTTTTAGATGCATATCCCGATAGGACCCGACGCTGTCATGTAATATTATTTTGAATTAAAGAATTGTGGATGTATTGTTTTAATTTGAGACAAATAGTATTTTTAAGACTTGAAATTCAAACATGTTTTCTATATATTATTTACTATATAGACATTTACTTGATTTTGGCAATTTTTTTTATATTAGTTTGAATGATATTTGTAAAATTCAAACACTGACATTTGAAAAAAAAAAGATTTAAATAAAGGAAAAAGAACTAATTCCGATGACTAAATACACAATCTTAACGATACAGGGAGCCGAAAAAAACCATAATTTAATGTGTTTTTTTTATCTTCTCTCGACGCTAATGAACAAACCCCCGATGGTTCATATGGTCGGAGAAAGATACAAAATCCCAACAGCGCAAGGTCACCGTCGGGATAATTGAATATCTCCTGACGGTGACACTAATTTGTCACCGTCGGGATATAATTATTCATCCCAACGGTGGTTTCTCATCGTCGGGCGAATTTTTTTTATCCGGTCTTAATAAATTACGACCATCGGGGTTTACAAATTATCCCAACGGTGTTATTTAGGGTCGGCATAAAAGCCTCATTCTCCATCCGTGGAGATAACTGTTTTTCCCTACGATACCGCTTTGCCCACGATCCGCCCGACTGCTTGAGCTGCTTCCTGATTGGTTGATCTTCTTGGTCTTCTCTAGCGTGTTTATGGGTACTTTTTTTTTTTTTTTTAAACTTGTTGTTGCTCTCTGTTTTTCTGTTGCCCTTAGTTGTGGTGTTTTGGTTTCTCTTCTCTGGTTTTCTCTCTAGTGTTTTAGGGTTTTTTTTTTTTTTTTTACGTTTATGTTTGGTTATGTTCTAGTTTTATCTTGTTGGCTTTATTTGCATATTATTGCCCTGTCTTTGCTTGTGCTTAATTACTTTGATGTCTTGATCCCGGGCTGTGGATCCCCTTGTTTTTGTATAATAATATCATCTATTTTAAAAAAATAATAATAATAAGAGATAAATGGTTTGACAGTCTTTTTGTGGTTTGGCTCCCAACACACTTTCAAAGAACGGAAGGTTACATTTATATTATTGTTTTAAAAGAAAAATAGTCTTTGTGTGTATATATTTTATGTTATTGTTTAAAAAAAAAAAAAAAAGTAACCTTTGTGTGTATATATATATAGTTATTAGTAATATATTTTTAAACAATAAACAATAATTTATCCGTTAACCAAATATAACTCAACAAACATGAGTTTTGTACTATCGACCATGAAGTCAAAGGTTCGATTCGCCCATCCCACATGTTGTAAAGAAAATTAAAACAATAATTTATCCATTCTTAGAAAGAAAAAAACATAAATTAAAAAGAAAAACTTATTACAATTTTTTTCTAATAAAATTCTTCATAAATACTATAAAAATTAAATATATAACATAATACTTTTGACTACTTTAATTTTAAAAATTAATTTCCATGTAAATTTTACTGATAAAATTAAAATTGGATCTAATTATAAAAACAGTTTTTAATGTTGTGTAAATTATAATGAAATTGAAATGGGGCTCATGGGCTGGAAGCGACCATTATCCTGGCCCAGAACCGTAATTCGTCCTCGAGTTTTATGGGCCATGGCTACCCCTACGACGTCGTATGAATAAAATCTGTTGGTTAAAAACAAAAATAAAAATGCGGTGAGCGTGGATCGAACACTCGACCTTCAGATCTTCAGTCTGACGCTCTCCCAACTGAGCTATCCCCGCCACTTGTTGTCCATTTGTTCTTAACCCTTAATTAACTTAATTCATTCTACATCTTATACCATTTTTGAAAACATATCCGCTTAGTAATTTCTATTTGATATGTTTTACGTTTTTTGTTTTTTAAGAATTAAAGGATGGATATTTATGATAACTATTTTTGTTTTATCTTTCTTTTTTAAGAAATGAAAACATAATAAGTTCACAAAATAATATATATATATATATTTTTTTATAAGTTTTTTTATATTGTCTATTTTATTTGAATTTTCAACTAGGAAGGTAGTTACAAAATCAAGTCCAAAATTCTTACTAACCCTTTGTCTTTTATTTCTTCTATGCTCTAATTCATGCGTGCTATCAGATGTATGACAAGGGTATTCAGACATTTGATCGATGCTTGAAGTACTAGCAATTTGATTATGAAGTGAATTATCTACTAATTGATTAATAGTTTTAGTCATGACAAAAACATGCTAAAAAAACACAACTCTATATTCACACAATGAATTATTACCTCAACACATAAACCTATACGTAGCACTATTATTAGCATAATCGATAAAAATGCAGTCAAAAGTTTTAGAACGAACCATGCATTTCTTGAATTCTAGATATGCTACCTTGGCTAAGCACCCCCCACACTCTCAAGTAATCTAGGCTAGGTGGGAGCCCTTTGACGGCTCGGAGGGGGTCTTATCCAGATTTTTGTGAGGAACCTTGTTAAGAATAAAACAAGCAAAAAGCATAACTTCTCTCCCACATGTTATCAGATAATCCAGAGCTCAAAAACATAAAATTCATCATTTCTTTTAAAGTTCTATTCTTACGTTCTGCTATGCCACTTTGTTTGAAGTGGATAGGGAGCAGTTACTTCACCAATGATATAGTTTAATTCATAGAATTCCTTAAGGAAAGTGTCATTATGTTCACCTCCTCTATCATATCTAATTCTTTTTATTTTCCTATCTAATTGATTTCTACTTCAACCTTGAATTTCACAAACATACTACTAGCTTCATCCTTTGATTTTAGAAAATATTTTTTTGTATATCTAGAATAATCATCAACAAAGGATATATAATAGTTTTTACCACCTCTATCTCATGGTGTTTCTAGAATCAACTAGATCTATGTGAATTAACTCAAGTAATTTTGTACTACGTGTCGTTATTGATTTAAAAGGCTTTTTAGCAAATTTTGCTTCTACACATATTGGGCATCTATTTATTTCATGTGAATCAGAAACATTAATAAGATGCAAATTTTTAACCCTTTTAATCGATGCAGTATTAGCATGTCCTAATCGACCAAGTGACACATCAATGGATTCAATCATATAAGCAAAATTGTTGAGGACTCATTGTTGGGTTTGAAATCACTCCAAACGCACGAGTATTCTGGGAGATATCCTCGTCCCAATTTGATGTTACTTCTAGACGACTGTCCGACGACATCTCCTCCTCTTGAAACTTCATGATCGACGCATGATCTCACTCCCAATGCATGGTCTCTTTTACGTTCTTTGAAGAGGATTTAGCTTATGAATGGAAGAGACATCTTGTGGTGGTATTTATAGGCCAAAGGAAACGACCCTAATCATCTTTACCAAGCCTCTTGCTTGTGACACCTCCTTTGGGGTGTTTGCACCATGTTTTGCCACCACCTGCTCCCTTGACATTCACCTACTCTCATGCCATATACCTACTTGAGTTGTCTTCCTCATGCATAAGACTTCCTTTGCATGAAAATTAATTCGTCCAGCTCCTACTAACTCAAGCCACAACTTTCTCTCAGCATAGCCATTTATTATAATCATTTAATTGCAACATTTTTCTCGAGTATTATGATAATTATTTCTTCATTTAAAGAAGTCTTATATCTACTTTAAAATTATGTATCGATAATTTGAAATAAAATCTTAATAAATGGTTTAAATTGATCAACTAATATGATAGTTTAGTGATTTAATTAATTAAAACTATCAGAATATGAATTGATTTTTTTTTCAAAATAAAAATACTTTGATAACTAATAATAAATTTAGTTCAAATCTCATTTTATTACATCTTGATCCCAAATTTTTTTAGAGTTGTTCTATTTTAATCAAGTTCAAGCTTATTATTTAGTAGTTAGTATTTTTACCTCTGGTTGAATCAATGAAACAAAATCCAAATCTATTAGACTCATATATAACCTCTCATATACTAAATACAAAGTCCCACAAAATTAATACTTTTGACGAATTTTGAAGCTAAAAAAGCCTCATGATATCACTCATCATCAACTTCCTCTCACACTAAATCACTCATGCATAAATTTTTTGTAACATTTTCTATTTTATTTAGTGTTGTTTCTAAAGTGGTTAAAGTACAAATTTGGTTATAACCGGCGACATAACTTCACATAAACCATTCAAATTCATTCACATTCAAATTTGGTTATATGACTAACACAATCGAGTGGTGGTTTATGTGAATGACTTTGAATTTGAATAGTTTATGTCAATTATTTTACAGAATTTGAAGTGGAATTGAGGGGTGAAAATGTATGATAGAGTCTAATCTCTAGCTTGTGTCACCACTAAATTCAATAGAGTGTTCGATTGGATTACAAAGGATTGTCAATCCCTTAAAAGAAAACTTTATTTTCAAGGATGATTTGGGAAATTCACCCGAAAAAAACACGAGCAAGAAATAAATGAAATGAAATTAAAAGTTAGAAATTGAAACTATGTGTTCTAATATAACTAATTATCTAAATCATACAGGTTCAACTTATCGTATATATTATTAAGAATAGATGAAGAGTGGATTAAGATTAAAAACAAGTTATCAACTGAGTATGCAGAAGGAGTTTATTGATTCCTTGAAGTTGCAAAACTTCATGTTAATAACTCCGGGAAAAACAAGATGTCCATGCAAAAAATGTATGAATGCAAGGTGTAAGGGAATAGATGGAGTTGCAATATTTATTCATTAATGGAATTTCCCCATCGTATCATCAGTAGGTATATCATGGAGATCTAGTCGACTTGTTTAGGGGATACGAGAGTCACACATCTCAATCGACACATGATGATGATTAAGTACGACACGGATGAATGTTATAGATGAAGAAAATGAATTTTTGAATATTATAAATGATCTACAATGTCAGAACGCCAATGTAAATGAAGAAGAAAACGAGGATGAGATGCACACCAATGCCCAAGAAAGAGATAACAATTTAAGCTTATTTAAAGACTTAATAAATGAAGCATGCAACCAGTTGTACCCTGGTTGTACAAATTTCTCTTCATTGTTGTTCTTGGTGAAGTTGATGCATGTTAAGGTTCTTAGCGGTTGAACTAACAAGTCGTTTGATTTGTTACTTGAATTGTTAAAAGAAGCATTTTCCGTTGGAGCATCTATACCTAGTTCATTTTATGAAGCTAAAAGAAAATTACGTGACTTAGGACTAGGTAATGAGTTTATTCATGATTGAAAATACGATTGCATCCTATATTGGAAAGAATTTTTCAATTTACAACAATGTCCAATATGTGGTGAATCTCGGTATAAAATTGAATATGGAAAAAGTAAAAAGATCCCACATAAAATTTTACGACATTTTCCTTTGATACCAAGATTGAAACAATTATTTGTATCTACCCATATTGCACCTGAAATGAGGTGACAAATAGATAAATGTGTTGAAACTAATTGTCACACCCCGCCCTGAGCCCGAGGAGAGGCGTGAGGGACTGTAGATACCGCCCTTTTTTGATACCTACTGTCCAACTGAACCTTTTTACTACACTCAGTAAATTTTAAGTCAAGGAGATAACAACAACTAATAAGTAGGTTCATTTTATTTCAACAATGTAATGTTTATACAACTCTAAGACTTAACTATAAAGTTTAAATCAACAACTCTTAAAACCCCAAAAGTGTGACTGTGACTTGTGGTAGACCTTAACCTTAGCAGCACCCTGGAACTTCTCACCTTTTGCTACCTGGGAAGAAAAACATTTGAAAACGGGGTGAGCTTACTAGCCCAGTGAGTGACTTGAAAACAAGAAAACTGAGTCTTATGCAAAAGAAGTACCTCATGCCTTAGGTACTTTTGCCCAGATACCTTCTCAAATGTCCTTCAGTATCGAGCTGCTCGGATACCTTCTCAAATGTTATTCGGTATCGAGTTTGAAGCAAAACTAGTCATACAACGACTTTCTTTAAAAAGCATAGAAAACATGTCTTTATCTGAAAGATCTTTTGGTTTCTTTATAACATTGTAAAGATTTAGTCACATATTTAGTCACTCACCTTGATCGTTTTAGGAACCTTTCTCTCTAGAAGTTCCTTGATCACCTCGAGCTCCCTTTTGAACCCTAAGATCCAGATTCAATTTAAAGATCAGATTACTCATAGTTTTAGGCCTTATCTCGAGATACTTCCTTCTACCAACATGCTCTAAAATATCTTAGGAAGCTTACCTTAAAATCTTAGCTCAGAAATTTTCGTTGTTTGGCCGAAATCATCAAATCATTAAGACTGGCCCAAGCTTACCCGAGAACTCAACCCTTCTGTTCTTTCCTAACTCTCCAGCCCAATTCTTTGGAGATTCTTCTCCAGAACCTCTATTCTGAAAACTAGACTCTTAGAGCTTTCAGATGGCTTTGAAATCACTCCAAACGCACGAGTATTCTGGGAGATATCCTCGTCCCAATTTGATGCTACTTCTAGACTTGACTGTCCGACGACATCTCCTCCTCTTAGAACTTCATGATCAACGCATGATCTCACCAACGCATGGTCTCTTCATCTTCTAACACTCTTCCTTACGTTCTTTGAAGAGGATTTAGCTTATGAATGGAAGAGACATCTTGTAAAGAAATTTATAGGCCAAAGGAAACGATCCTTATCATCTTTACATAGCCTCCAATGCATGACACCTCCTTTGGGGTGTTTGCACCATGTTTTACCACCACATACTCCCTTGACATTCACCTACTCTTATGCCATACATCTACTTGAGTTGTCTTTCTCATGCATAAGACTTCCTTTGCATGCAAATTAATTCATCAAGCTCCTACTAACTCAAGCCATACTTTCTCTCAGCATAGCCATTTGTCAAGATGAGTTCATCAAACTTGCTTAACGTAATCCTCAGCACAGCTTCATCATTTAGTTCCTGCATCTATCACTTAGCTCCAACGGCCTATCGTGTAGCTCAATTTTTCAGTAAACGATCTCGTTCTCAACGATCTCGCGCATAGCCGATCATTTAGCTATCGCACCCATCGTTTACCTCCATTGTTTAGCATTGACGCCTTATCACCCAACGCATCCACTCATCGCTTAGCGTTATCGCCCTACATCTGCGTATATCGCGTAGTGCCTATCGCTTAGTATTCCGCCTATTGTGTAGCATGTCTGCTGATCGTTTAACGCAGCACAACTATCGTCTACCATTCATACCCATCGCGTAGCACCATCGTGTAGTCCATCACTTAGCACTCGCACATCGCTTAACACTTAACGCTATCATATAGTGCTATCGTTTAGTGCTATAGCCTAGCTTCCACGCTTATCGTCTAGCCTTACATTGATCGTACAGTACTTTGCCTATCGTATAGCTCGATCGTCTAGCGCGCCATTTCTACACGATCGTTTAACGTCGTGCACATGTACACGATCGTTTAACTCATTGCATGGCTCCGCGCATTTACTATACCATCACCTACCTCATCGTTTAGCTGCTCACATTGTTACATGATCGTCCATCGCTCGCCTATACGATCGCCTACCTCATCGTGTAGCTCTCCACATTGCTACACGATCATCCAGCACCCGCCTACACGATCGCCTACCTCATCGTGTATTGCCGCTCACTTACTAGACAATTGTGTACCTCATCATGTAGCACTGCTCATTTGCTACACGATCTTCTACTTAGCGACTTGTGCTCAACATCTCGCTTTCTCTGCTCTTGCTCACGTATAGTCAACACATGAGCAATTCTTGGCAACGTCTCTTACCAACGCTTCGGCCAACATGCATCCAACCTTACAAACACATGGTTGCCTTTCTTCTTATCTTATGCATTAAGGTCTCCTAACACTCAACGCATGACTTCTTTTTTACTTTACACTTAGCCAAATTTCACCAATTAAGGCTTAACTCAAAAATACTCAAGGAAAATCTATTCAACACTTAGAAATTTCCTTCTCTTCAACATATGATTTAACATTTACTTAGTTAATTCCTTTTATCACCTGCATAAGTAGGAAAAATGGAAATCTGGGTTTCACACTAATGGAGTATTGCGACATCCAACTGATGCTAAAGGGTGGAAGCATTTTAATCGTGATTTTCCTAAGTTTGCTTTAGACCCTCAATAGGACTAGCTTCAAATGACTTCAATCCATTTGGGATTATGAGTACTTCGTATAGTATGTGGCCAGTAGTGCTCATTCCTTACAATTTGCCATCTTGAAGATACATGAAATAGTCAAATTTCATTGTCTCCTTCTTATATCCGATCCAAAATCTCTTGGAAAAGAAATTGATATTTACATATAGCCATTAATGAAGAGTTAAAGGAGTTATGAAATGATGGTGTGTACACTTACGATTGTGTTAGCAGCGAATACTTTCAACTACGTGCGCGCTTATATAGACTATTAATGACTTCTCTGCGTATGGGGGCCTATCTGGATGGAGTACCAAAGGTTACCAAGCATGCCCTGTTTGTAAAGAGGTTACATCATCATTAAGGCTAAGAGGAAAACAATGTTTTATTGGGCATTGACGTTATCTTCCAGATAATCACAGTTGGCACAAGAGCAAACAATATGATGGAAAAGTGGAACGTTGACCTCCTCCAGATTTCATGGATGGGGAAGATATCTTACAAGAAGTGAACTTGTTAAACTTTCTGTGTTTAACAAACATCCAGAGAAACGTGATAAAAAATGGAAACAAAGTTTAAATTGGAATAAAAAAGTATATTTTTCCAACTTCCACATTGGTCGAAACTTTTATTGAGACATACGTTGGATGTTATGTATATTGAAAGGAATATTTGTAATAACTTGGTAGGCACGTTGTTAAATATTGAGGGAAAGAATAGGATACAACTAATGCTCGTTTGAATTTAGAAGATCTAAATATACGAAAAGAACTACACCTGCAAAAGGTAGGATATAAAGTTGTCAAGCCACACGCTGCATACACATTGACTACTAATGACAAGGTTGAATTTTGTAAGTTGATGAATTCAGTCAAATTTTCTGATGGGTTAGTATCAAATATATCTAGATGTGTGAGTGAGAAAGATGGAAAGCTATTGGGGCTAAAAACTCACGACTCGCATGTTCTACTTCAAAGGCTTCTTCCAATTGGTGTTTGGGCATACTTAAAAAAAGACGTGTCCATTGTTGTCATTGAGTTATGCAAAAAAAAAATTGTGATCTATATGCAAAAACAATATCTATAGGGGATTTGGATCAATTACAAAGAGATATTATAATCATACTTTGTAAGTTAGAAAAAATATTTTCACCGGCATTTTTTGATGTAATGGTATACCTAGCAGTCCATTTGCCCTATGAAACAAAAGTTGCAGGTCCAGTTAGTTCTAGTTGGATGTACCCTATCGAAAGAAGCTTACGGACATTGAAACAATATGTAAGAAACAAAACATGTTCTGAGGGTTCTATAGCAGTAGCACATATAATGGATGAATCATTTGTATTTTGTTCTTTGTACATAATTGGAATTAAGACGAGGTTCAATAGAGATGAAAGAAATGATGATAGACTTCCAGAGGATGAGATATGTGGTGAATTTTCAATGTTCAGACAAAATGCATGATCATTAGGAGCACCAAGAGTAAGGACAGTATTGAGAGAAGAGAAATGTAGTGCACATTGGTACATCTTGAAAAATTGCATGGAAATAAAATCTTATCGAATGTATGTTTTGAACATTCTATTGTAATTGATGATTTTGATACAAAGTGTGAAATATAAAATTTAGAATACGTCTCTTACTTATAGGAAATATTTGAGACTAATCGACATGAAGCTCAAAGTCGGGATGATTTATGCATAAGGCACCAACGAGGTTTTCTGGTTGGTTCAAATCTCATGTAAGTATGGGTTTAAATGAAAAGTAAAATTTCAATAGAATTAATTCCTATCGACATTAGTTTTTAAGATCTATTATGTTGTACTGAATTAACTGGTTCTTTCATTGGGTGAAAATAGAGATATATCTGATGATATATATTCACTAACGATGGGGTCAAGTTCAGAAGTACGCTCATATAGTTGATGCATTGCTAATGGAGTACGCTATCATAGTGTTAAGTGTGATAATTGTCGGAGTACACAAAATAGCGAGATCATGGTGCCTTCAGAAAGTGAAGGTGGAGGAGATCTCCATAATTTCTACAAAATTGCCAATAAATTATTAGACTTCCAGTATGCCAAGAGAAGGCGTGTAATTATGTTTAAGTGCACTTGGTTCGATACAGACCCTAAAAAGACTAATAGAGTACACATGGATTTGGGGTATTTATCAATTAATACAACTTGTCATTGGTTTGTGAATGAGCCTTATGAATTTACCAGTCAAGCCAAACAAGTGTTTTACATCAACCATCCCAAATATGGTAATAATTGATAAGTGGTGCAAGTAGTCCAAAACAAGCGTGTGTGGGACATGCCAGAAGTAGAAGAACATGAGAATCACCAACGTGAAAATCACCAACCTGAGTTATTAGAAGTTGTGAATAGTATTACTTGTACAATCGATAAATCAATGAACGATATCAGTTTATGTAGAGTTGATGTTGATCCTATAGTCGTAGAAGAACAGATAATTCAACGAGTTGATGATGACTTCATAAATGACGAGGAAGAGGATGTACAATCATCTTCTAATAGGAGTTTGAGTTTCGATGAACATCTTAATAATATGGAATAACCATGTAAATATGTATCTTCTTTTTCATTTCATAACTTACATATTGTTGTATAACATATATATTGTTGTTTGTGCAGGAACAATGGTAGGCCATACTGATGAAGAGGCAGTCTAGGAGTATTTAACGGCCGAGCATGTTTGCGGATCATCCTCTGTGGAAGATAATTCAAGTTAGTTTATATCCACATTTTATTTTAGATCCATAATCGATAATTTGTATATAAACTAATGTTTAATTAAACTAACGATGTATAATTCCTTCAGAGTTTGGTTGTGCGACTAATAGGGCTAGACGCGGATACTCTCGAAATGTTGATTTGGATAGATATGTGCAACAATTTTGGAGAATTCCTATCGAGATCGACCCTGTATGGGAGAAACCAATTTGCAACAATACAACAAGGTTTAGCAATTCCATTTGTATCAACGCTCGGGATTCTTTTTCTATTCGTTATGGATCATGGAGAGAGGTACCAATAGAAACTAGAGAGCTAGTTAAAAATTGCTTGTTGGTAAGATGGTTATTTGATATTTATATATGTGTCTGCATCTGCAAAGATACTAATTAGTTTTTCTTTTCTTTCATAATTCAGAACCATTTTGTGTTAGACTTGTCCAGCCAATTGGTCAATAATTTCATCGATGAGCAGATGACATTCAAAGAGTATAGGGGGGAACTACACAAACACTACAAAAAAGAAAAATATGCAAGTTCTAAAGAGGCACGAGCACACCCACATGATTGACTTAAAGACGACATAGAAGATTGACACTTTTTATGCAACAAGTTTGAATCCATCGATTGGAAAGTAAGAACTTTTTGTGTTTTTTTTTTAATGTTTATTTACATTTCAATTACTCATTTTCTCTTAATTTCTCATTTTCTTGGTCAGCCCAAAAGTACCATCATACAGCTGGTTCTAAGACTTTCATACGCATATGAGAATCCATGGCAATATTAGAAGTATTTCTATATTTGATTTCTAAGAAAGTATTATTAATATCTTCTATGTGAATTGTTTTACAGAAAGGACCCGATGATCAAACAATGAACCTAGTGGACTTATTCAAGCAAACACACTATAAGAGTGACCAGACGTTTGTTAATCAAGCTGCTAATGATGCATATATAAGTTTTTATTTCGCGTTGTAACTTTATTTATATACAATTGTCATACAATAATTAGTTCTAATTATTGATGTAGAGTCAAATGATCGAGCTGAAAGAAGCCTCCACCCAATAAGGGTCTAAACCAATACCAGAAGAAGAAATATGCGAGCAGGTGTTAGGCACAGAAATGGGAGTTATAGAGGAGCAAAAACAAAAACAAAAAAAGAAGTAAATCATCCTCCAGTGCATCCTCATCAAGAGTTATAGAGGAGCAAAAACAAGAGATAGAAGAGTTAAAGACTAAACTTGCTAGATTGGACGAATTGAAAGTAAAAAGACAATTTGAGATGGATGATATGACAGCTATGCTCTTATAGCTCATGAGAGATAAATCGAACTAGATATGGACTCTTTGACTTTCATAGTAAACTAATTAGAAGTTTGTGTATGTTGTTATCATGCAGTTATGATAACAACATAAACGTATAGTTATGTAAAGTATAGTTAGTGTTCTAAAGTTGAGTTTAATTTTCAGTTTGTGCTAAATAGTAGGGAGGGGAAGGGGGAGGATTATGAAGTTGAGTTTGAATTTCAGTTTGTGCTAAATTATGTTAGTTTTTATATTAGGATTGAGAATAATTTTGGGGAAGGAAGGATTCAATAAACTTCATTTAAGTAAAACTAAGTGGAGGTATGTGTTGTAGATATAAGTTTAAGTAAATGTAGATTTGTGTTGGTTTGTTTCAATTGTTATGAGTTGGTTGGGTTTAGATTGGGTCTTAAGTACAAGTATGTTTAAGTTTAAGTTGGTTTCTTCAAGTAAACGTAGATATAAGTTTAAGTAAATGTAGATATATGTTGGTTTGTTTCAATTCTGAATTATGTTGGTCTGTATATTAGGATTGAGAATAATTTTGGGGGGTGGGGATTCAATAAACTTCATTTAAGAAAAACTAGTTTATTGTATTTATTCTTTCATTATTCAACCTTATATATCATCTATTGGAGTTTTAGTCCAAATGAGAGTTTATTGAGTTGTAGATCCTAAAACTCGCAGTTTGTAATGTTAAACGTATTCTATTATAAATAAAGATGTTATTGACGTTTATTCAATAAAACTATTATTGAATATGTCAATTGTACTTGTAAAGTCTAAATCAAATAAATTAAAGATCCATGGCTATTATTATGAATAGTTGAACTTTATGTGGAGACATAAGAGTGGATCAAGTTCAATAAATAGCCAAAATGGTCTATAGTATACAAATAAGGTTGGGTATCTTATTCTGGTAACATAATCGGATGCGGTCCACTCTGTAGTTATTACAATTTGTTGAAAAGTGGTACAAACGAAGTGATCCTGATTCGTTCATGTATTGACATGAGGAGTGGAGGCAACCTATGTAAAGAGTTTTAATAAGATTGGACCAAGAATTAAGTCACTCTTACTTTAGAACGTTGTTTATTGTTAACTATTTCAAAGCGATGACCTAGGCAACTTGGCCTTAATCCTGAGCTGACTATGAACTTCTGTTTATTCGAGATTACCCTTAGATTTGTATGGGTGAGGGTTGGCTCAACAACGTTGGCTCAATAAGCCTCCCATTTAACGGGTAAGACCGAGTAGATAGCTGTAGACATAAGGTGTAAGACGAAATTCACTCCTACCCGCTTTTAAGGATAGTAGAGAGGTTGTTCCCTTAAGTGCTGACTCTGGGTCTTGAACAAGAGGCCCTACCCTCTCATTGGCCCGAGAGGGACTCGGTTTAATGATTGAATCACAAACCAATTGTTCATTAGAGTATCAGTGGGACTTAAGGAGCACTGATTAGATGTAATCAGTGGGACTTGAGTTTGAGATTGAAATATGCAAGTTTGAGTTGGTTTTTTTTAATTCATTAATGTTCTTAGTTGAGTTTTAAATTCTATATTCATTTTGAGATTGGTATGTGGTATTGAGCATAAACTTATTTAAATTTGTATTTTGTAGGTACCTCAAGGTTTATGTTGCAGATGCATCTCCCGACAACGTATTTGGGTTGTAGATGTTAATGTTATTTTCGATTTAGGAACTGTGGATTAAGGTTGTAGATGCATCTCCCAATAGGACCCGATGCCGTCATGTAATGTTATTTTTCATTAAGGAATTGTGGATGTATTGTTTTAATTTGAGACAAATAGTATGTTTAAGACTTGAAATTCAAACATGTTTTCTATATATTATTTACTATATAGACATTTACTTGATTTTGGAAATTTTTTTTATATTAGTTTGAATGATATTTGTAAAATCCAAACACGTATGACATTTGAAAAAAAAGATTTAAATAAAGAAAAAAGAACTAATTCTGATGATTAAATATACAATCTTAACGATACAAGGGGCCAGAAAAAACCATAATTTAATGTGTTTTTTATCTTCTGTCGACACTAATGAACAAACCCCGATGGTTCATAGGGTCGAAAAAAGATACAAAATCCCAACAGTGCAAGGTCACCGTTGGGATAATTAAATATCTCCTGACGGTGACACTAATCTGTCACCCTCGGGATATAATTATTCATCCCAACGTTGGCTTCTCATCGTCGGGTGAATTTTTTTTATCCGGTCTTAATAAATTACGACCATCGAGGTTTACAAATTATCCCGACAGTGTTGTTTAGGGTTGCCATAAAAACCACATTCTCCATCCGTCGAAATAACTGTTTTTCCCTACGATACCGCTGTTATATCATCGGGGAAGATTACGCCGACGAGGCTTTGCCCACGATCCGCCCGACGATTGTTTGACCGTCAGAAAAAGTTTTGCCGACGCTCTTTTCAACTAATTCCGACGGTTTTCAGTGTCGGGAAAGGTCCAAATTATTGTAGTGATTTTAAAAATAAAAACAAAAAATCCAGTTACCAAATGGGGTCTAAGAAAATAATATATTAAAATCAAAATAGATATATTTATATGATATAAAAGTCAAAATGATCGATAAGAAAATAATAATAATTTTGAAAATATTAATATAAGTGAGAGAAAGGTTATAATGGTCCAAATAAATAACTTAAAACCTTTAATAAAACAATTCAAAAAAATAAGAATATTTATGAAATATATGGTCTTTTCCATGTGAAAATTTCTTAATTAAATGACATTCATAAAATAACGAGTCAACATTGTCACATTGTATGCTACTTTGGCAAAAAGTAATAACAAAAGAGTAATATTTGGCAGGTAACAACAATTTTGCACTCCCTAACCTTGTGGCCCAATCACTTTTTCTATGTATTCGAGTTGAGTTGGTTGTGCCGAGTGGGGTCGGGTAAGAGGGTGCATAGTAAGTTGTTCTGTGTATTCTGGTGTGCTTTCATGTACTACATCTGGCAGGAGCATAATCGGTGGCTGCATGGAGGTCGACCGAGGTCGGAGTCTGCTTTGTTTCACCTTATGGTCTCTACGGTTCATGCTCGAGCTGCTTCCTGGTGGGTTTATCTTCTTGGTCTTCTCTAGCGTGTTTACGGGTGCTTTTCTTTTCTTTTCTTTTTTTTAACTTACTGTTGCTCTCTGTTTTGTTGCCCTTAGTTGTGGGGTTTTGGTTTCTCTTCTCTGGCTTTCTCTCTAGTGTTTTAGGGTTTTTTTTATGTTTATGTTTGGTTATGTTCTAGTTTTATCTTGTTGGCTTTATTTGAATATTGTTGCCCTGTCTTTGCTTGTGCTTTATTGCTTTGATGTCTTGATCCCGGGCTATGGGATCCCCCTTGTTGTTATATAATAATATCATCTATTCTAAAAAATAATAACAATAAGAGATAAATGGTTTGACGGTCTTTTTGTGGTTTGGCTCACAACATATTTTCAAAGAACGGAAAATATTGATTAATTCGTTCTAAAGAGTTTTAGCCAATTAATCTCAAACCGATGGAGCTCATGATCTGTATGTCCATAAGGTCTCTCTACTTGTTCGTAAAACATGAACATCTTGAATTAGTAAATTGAATGAATTTGGAATGATATCAATTTGAAGTATTCAAAATGAATTTAGGGTTTGAATTTGAATAGTTCCAATTCAAATTATGGTTTGTATAATTATATTCGATATAATTAGTTAACGTTTAATTTGTCGAAATTAAATAAAATTAGAGAGTTTATAATATTTAAATATTGATTACATGAATAGAATTCGTGTTTAAATATTAGGTGTGTGATTAATTTAATATTTGATAGTAAATTATTATACAATTAATTAAATATGTTTGATTAATTAAAATCAAATTAATTTTCATTTTTTTATTCAATTTGAGAAATTGAATTTTTGAAAATTTGAATTTAATTAATTTTGAATTAATTAAATAAGTTTTAGTTAATTTGAAATTAATTAAAATAAGAATTTAAAATGAAAATTATATTGTTAGTGGAAACATAAAAAATTCATCAAAAGGGAGGTGTTTCTTCACTTTTAAACCACCTATCCCACTTCATGTTGTCCAATTGAAGTGGCATTGCAAGCGCTTGCATGAAGATACATAAAACTTTCAAATTTTGCTGAAGAAAAAGAGAGAACTAGAGAAAGTTTTTCGCTGAGTTATTCTCCTTCACCTGAAACCCATTCTATTCCCTTCATAAATTCACTTCAATCTTGAGTTTCACCACTCAAATTTAAGGCTAAGAATAGTAGAGAAGATCTCTTGGTGGTTCACTGAAGATTTGGAGCTGAGAATTCGTGAAGAGCAGCTTGGATTGGAGGAATTCTTCAAAGGAATGTGTTTCTTGAAACCATCTTAATACCCTATGAACATGCTTATTTTGATGTCAAAATTAAGGAATTAGAATGCTTAATGATTCTGTTTTCTTCCGCTACTTGTTTCTGTATTCCAACACTCTTGTCCTAAATTTCGTAGTTTGTAAACTTGTAAACATTATTATTTATTAATAAAATAAAGTATTTTAATCATTTATTAGTCTTGCATAACTTAATCTAATAAACTGAGGTCTATGGTTATTTAATGTAACTTGAACAATATGTGGTAGACATACAGTTGGATCGTGTTCAAGTAATAACCTAAAAGGTCTATAATATATGGATAAGTTTGGGTACCCCATCCTGGTAACACTACGGATACGACTCACTTTGTAAATGTTACAAGTGCTATAAATGTTACAAACGTTGATTCAAGTCGTTCATGTAATAGACATGCGAATGGGGTATCTTATACAAAGAGTTTGTATAAGACCACATCACAAAATAATTAATCTTTCACTGTAACACCGTTGATTGAAAAGGTTAATATTTCATAGGGCGATTGTAGGTAACTCAATCTCAATCCTCGGTGAGTTATGAATTCTTGCCTATGAGGGACTGTTCTTTCATTTGTATGGGTGAGAGTGATCCAAGTCGCTGACTTAATATGCCTACCATTTTGGAAGCATGATCGAATGGGGAGCTGAAAACATAACTATACGAGATGAAATTTACTCCTTCATGTTTTTAGGGAAAGTAAAGAAGCAATCCCTTAAGTGTTGGTTATGGGTCTTGAAAAATGAGGCACCTTCCCTCTCATTGGCTCGAGAGAGATTTTGTTTGTGGGAGAACCATAAATAAGTTGTTCATTAGAGAATTAGTGGCACTTAAGGAACTAGAGGTAATTACAGGAGTAAAACGATAATTTGACCCAGCTGTAATTATGAACGACTCGTGAAGAATTGACTTACCAATAACGATTATATCCATGGACAAAGAAATAAATCTACTGTGTGAAGAGTATATCTATGAGTTTTTAGTGGAGTAACTCGCAATTAATGAATGTTGATTAATTTAATTAAAGAATTTAATTAATTAATATCGTATCATTGAAGCTTCTAATATGCAGGTCTATTAGGTCTCCCAGCTAGCTCAATAAGGGTAAAAATAGAATTGTTAAAGTTTTAGATGAATATGAGTTGTTCAAATTATTTAGGAAATATAATTATATATGATACAATTAATATAATGTATATGGATATATTATATTATAAAGTTACTTTTGAATTAATATAATGAATGTTGTTTTTTTTTAAAACTTGGTTTAAAATGTTTTTTGAAAATTAAAAATGATAAGAAATCAATCAATTTTCACAAACTTAAAATAAAAGTTAAATGTTATCATATGAGAATGAAGCAATTTAGTAATAAAGT
Source organism: Benincasa hispida (assembly GCF_027475165.1). Lineage (NCBI taxonomy): Eukaryota > Viridiplantae > Streptophyta > Magnoliopsida > Cucurbitales > Cucurbitaceae > Benincasa > Benincasa hispida. The sequence goes on along the minus strand of NC_143488.1, from coordinate 24,476,240 downwards.
TAGGTTGGTTTCAATTATACTCTTGAAATTTGGAAAGTTTCAATTAACTCTTAAAGTTTGAAATGTTGTTTTTTCATAACAACATTTGAAGACTTATGTTGTTAAATTTGTGGACGAAAAAATTTGGGTAAGCTTTTGTGTTACTTATGTGAACAAATTTAAATACATATTAAGAAATAAATTTAAAGTTTAGAGTTAGCGAAAAATTATAAATGAATAACAAAAGAGAGAGAGATGACAAAAGGTGTAGTTCACGATGCTTTTTCAACCTTTTTTTCTTTCACGTAAGGACGACAAACTAATTCAAGGACTTTTTAAACCTATTTCTCAAAATTTAGAAACCAAAAAAGTACATTTCTAAATGTACCGATTATTGAAGCTCAGGAACCAATGTATTTTTTACTTTTATTTTTCATGTAAATTTTACTTCTGAAATACATCAATTTAAAAGGTAAGAATTAATTCAAAATTGAATCTAATTATGAAAAAAAAATCATCAAAAGTAATTATATATTTCTATCTTTTTTTTTTGAAGAATTGTATATTTCTAAGTTGATATTTCAGAGAATCATAAATGAGTCATTATTATATTCATTTAATTGCAACTCAAAATCATAAAAATAAAATGATTCTTTCCTAAGAAATTATAGTGGGTAGAAGAAAGATGAAAGAAAAATATTCAATAAATGAGTCATTATTATAATCATTTAATTGCAACATTTTTCTCGAGTATTATGATAATTATTTCTTCATTTAAAGAAGTCTTATATATACTTGAAAATTATGTATGGATAATTTGAAATAAAATCTTAATAAATGGTTTAAATTGATTAACTTATATGATAGTTTAGTGATTTAATTAATTAAAACTACCAGAATATGAATTGATTGTTTTCAAAATAAAAATACTTTGATGACTAATAATAAATTTAGTTCAAATCTCATTTTATTACATCTTGATCCCAAATTTTTTTAGATTTGTTCTATTTTAATCAAGTTCAAGCTTATTATTTAGTAGTTAGTATTTTTACCTCTGGTTGAATCAATGAAACAAAATCCAAATCTATTAGACTCATATATAACCTCTCACATACTAAATACAAATTCCCACAAAATTTATACTTTTGACGAATTTTGAAGCTAAAAAAAGCCTCATGATATCACTCATCATCAACTTCCTCTCACACTAAATCACTCATGCATAAATTTTTTGTAACATTTTCTATTTTATTTAGTGTTGTTTCTAAAGGGGTTAAAGTACAAATTTGGTTATAACCGGCGACATAACTTCACATAAACCATTCAAATTCATTCACATTCAAATTTGGTTATATGACTGACACAACCGAGAGATGGTTTATGTGAATGAATTTGAATTTGAATAGTTTATGTTAATTATTTTACAGAATTTGAAGTGTAATTGAGGGGTGGAAATGTATGATAGAGTCTAATCTCTAGCTTGTGTCACCACTAAATTCGATAGAGTGTTCGATTGGATTACAAGGGATTGTCAATCCCTTAAAAGAAAACTTTATTTTCAAGGATGATTTGGGAAATTCACCCAAAAAAAAAACACGAACAAGAAATAAATGAAATTAAATTAAAAGTTAGAAATTGGAACTATGTGTTCTAATATAACTAATTGTCTAAATGATACAGGTTCAACTTATCGTATATATTATTAAGAATGGATAAAGAGTGGATTAAGATTAAAAACAAGTTATCAACTGAGTATGCAGAAGGAGTTTATTGATTCCTTGAAGTTGCAAAACTTCACGTTAATAACTTGGGAAAAACAAGATGTCCATGCAAAAAATGTATGAATGCAAGGTGTAAGCGAATAGATGGAGTTGCGATATTTATTCATTAATGGAATTTCCCCATCGTATCATCAGTGGGTATATCATGGAGACCTAGTCGACTTGTTTAGGGGATACGAGAGTCATACATCTCAATCGACACATGATGATGGATTAAGTACGACACGAATGAATGTTATAGATGAAGAAAATGAATTTTTGAATATTATAAATGATCTACAATGTCAGAACGCCAATGTAAATGAAGAAGAAAACGAGGATGAAATGCACACCAATGCCCAAGAAAGAGATAACAATTCAAGCTTATTTGAAGACTTAATAAATGAAGCATGCAACGAGTTGTACCCTGGTTGTACAAATTTCTCTTCATTGTTGTTCTTAATGAAGTTGATGCATGATGAGGTTCTTAGCGGTTGAACTAACAAGTCGTTTGATTTGTTACTTTAATTGTTAAAAGAAGCATTTTCCATTGGAGCATCTATACCTAGTTCATTTTATGAAGCTAAAAGAAAATTATGTGACTTAGGACTAGATAATGAGTTTATTCATGATTGAAAATACGATTGCGTCCTATATTGGAAAGAATTTGTCGATTTACAACAGTGTCAAGGATGTGGTGAATCTCGGTACAAAGTTGAATATGGAAAAAGTAAAAAGATCCCACATAAAATTTTACGACATTTTCCTTTGATAAGAAGATTGAAGCAATTATTTGCATATACCCATATTGCACCTGAAATGAGGTGACAAATAGATAAATGTGTTGAAACTAATTGTCACACCTCTCCCCGAGCTCGAGGAGAGGCGTGAGGGACCACAGATACCACCCTTTTGTGATACCTACTGTCCAACTGAACCTCTTTACTACACTCAGTAAATTCTAAGTCAAGGAGATAACAACAACTGATTAAATAGGCCCATTTTATTTCAACTATATAATGTTTATACAACTCCAAGACTTAACTACAAGTTTAAATCAACAACTCTTAAAACCCCAGAAGTGTGACTGTGACTTATGGCAGACCTTGACCTTAATAGCACCCTGGAACTCCTCACCTTTCGCTACCTGGGAAGAAAAATATTTGAAAATGGGGTGAGCTTGCTAGCCTAGTGAGTGACTTGAAAACAAGAAAGCTGAGTCTTATGCAAAAGAAGTACCGTTATGCGTTAGGTACTTTTGCTCAGATACTTTCTCAAATATCCTTCAGTATCAAGCTGCTGGAATACCTTCTCAAATATCCTTCGGTATCGAGTTTCAAACAACAACTAGTCATATAATGACTTTCTTTCAAAAACATAGAAAACATGTCTTTATCTGAAAGATCTTTCTTTAGACCATGGTTTCTTTAAAACATTGTAAAGATTTAGTCTCATATTTAGTCACTCACCTTGATCATTTAGGAACCTTTCTCTCTAGAAGTAGGATCACCTCGGGCTCCCTTTTGAACCCTAAGATCCAGATTACGTATAGTTATGTAAAGTATAGTTAGTGTTCTAAAGTTGAGTTTGAATTTCAGTTTGTGCTAAATTATGTTAGTTTTTATATTAGGATTGAGAATAATTTTGGGGGAGGGGGGATTCAATAAACTTCATTTAAGTAAAACTAAGTGTAGGTATGTGTTGTAGATATAAGTTTAAGTAAATGTAGATATGTGTTGGTTTGTTTCAATTCTGAATTATGTTGGTTTGTATATTAGAATTGAGAATAATTTTAGGGGGTGGGGATTCAACAAACTTCATTTAAGAAAAACTATTTTATTATATTTATTCATTCATTATTCAACCTTGTATATCATCTACTGGAGTTTTAGTCCAAATGGGAGTTTATTGAGTTGTAGATTCTAAAACTCGTAGTTTGTAATGTTAAACGTATTCTATTATCAATAAAGATGTTATTGATGTTTATTCAATAAAACTATTATTGAATATGTGAATTGCACTTGTAAAGTCCAAATAAATTAAAGATCCATGGCTATTATATGAACACTTAAACTTTATGTGGAGACATAAGAGTGGGTCAAGTTCAATAAATAGCCAAAATGGTCTATAGTATACGAATAAGATTGGGTATCTTATTCTGGTAACACTACCGGATGTGGTCCACTTTGTAGTTGTTACAATTTGTTGCAAAGTGCTACAAACGACGTGATCCTGATTCGTTCATGTATTCACATGAGGAGTGGGGGCGTCCTATGCAAAGAATTTGCATAAGATTGGACCAAGAATTAAGTCACTCTTACTTTATAACGTTGTTTACTGTTGACTATTTCAAAGCAATGACCTAGGCAACTTGACCTTAATCCTGAGCTAACTATGAACTTCTGTTTATTCAGGATTACCCTTAGATTTGTATGAGTGAGGGTTGGCTTAACAAAGCTGGCTCAATAAGCCTCGAATTTCAGGGGTAAGACCGGGTAGATAGTTGGGGACATAGGGTGTAAGACGGAATTCACTCCTACCCACTTTTAAGGATAGTAAAGAGGTTGTTCCCTTAAGTGCTGACTCTGGGTCTTGAACAAGGGGCCCCACCCTCTCATTGGCCCGAGAGAGACTCGGTTTAATGATTGAATCACAAACCAATTATTCATTAGAGGATCAGTAGGACTTAAGGAGCAAGATGTAATCTCGAGGGTAAAATAGCTTTTGACCCAGCCGTTATTACAAACAACCTGTGAAGGGTTGACTTACTAATCATGGTTATATCGAATGGACATAATATATCTACAGTGAGGGGAATGCAACTACTGGACTTTAGTGGAGTGACCCGGTAGTTAGCGAATGGTGGTTAATTAGGTTAAAGAGTTTAGCTGGTTAATCACGGATTGTTGGAGCCCATGATCTGTAGGTCCCCCTACTAGCTCATATCAGACTAAACCTTAGAATAGTGTGATGAACGAACGAATTTGAAGTGTTCAAATTCGGTTTTTGGAGCAAAGCATTAAATATATATGATATATTTAACCTAATGTTTATTTGTGAATTAAACATAAAGAGAGAGAAAATATAAGATATTTAAATAAGATTTAAATATCAAGATTATGAATAGTGATTCATATAAATTAGGATAAGTGTTAGATTTAATATTAAATTTAATTAATTATTTAATATTAATTTAATTTTTAAAATTGATTATTATAATTAGTTTTGAAATCAAATGGATTTTGTCAAAATTGCATTATAAGTCAATTTGTTCACTACGACAAAAATACATTGAAAGTCAAATTGTTGACTTTTGATTTTTGAAAGTCAAAAAGTCAAATTTGTTGACTTTGGACTTTGGGATTCAAACTTTGACCAAGTTAGTGGAAAGATCTAACATTTGTGAATGGAAAATGTCAACTTTTGCATGGCTAAGTGCTGCCTTCATTTGAAGACACTTGTCCCATTAAATCCCACATTTTGAGTTAGTGGAATTTTGAGTGTCAAATTCTCATCAAACTTAAAGTTGCCTGTTTGCATGTCAGTCTTTAAAAAGAGTGTTTAATACTATTGAAGGCTTCTTGGCCATAGTGGGCTTAGATGAGATTATGTGATAATCTCGTCCTTTTTCTCTCAAAGCTTTAGCTTTTTCCTCTCCAAATTAGTCACTCACCAGATTTCACCATCCCGTTTTAAGGTCGGAGAATAGTTGGAAAGACTCTAGTGGTGGTCTATGAACCGTTCATGAGGAGATTGGAATTAATTTGGAGAAGATTCAAAGACTACAAAGGTTGTATTCTTTCCCCGTTTTACTTAATTAATTTCATGCATGCTTATCTTTCTAATTAATCTAATTAGAGTTCTTTAGATCCATTTTTCTTCCGCTACGTATATGTTCGTTCCATCAATTGTTTTTTAATTTTAAGTTGGTTTGTTTAAGAAAATGCAGATATGTGTTCGTTTGTTTCAATTCTTAATTATGTTATTTTGTATATTGGGATTGAGAATAATTTTGGGGGGTGGGGATTCAATAAACTTCATTTATGAAAAACTAAGTTGGGAGGGGCTGTAAGTTGGTTTCTTTAAGTAAATGTAGATACGTCTTGGTTTGTTTCAATTCTTATGAGTTGGTTGGGTTTAATTTGGGTTTAAAGTCCTACATTAAGTTTGAGATTGAAATATATAGTTATGAGTGCGTTGGGTTTTAAGTTTTATATTAGGTTTGAAGTTAAAGTGGGTTTTATTTGTTAATGTTCTTATATTAGTTTTAAGTTCTATATTGAGTTTGAGATTGAAATATGCAAGTTTGAGTTAGTTTGTTTTAATTCATTAATGTTCTTAGTTGAGTTTTAAATTCTATATTCATTTTGAGATTGGTATATGGTATTGAGCATAAACTTATTTAAATTTGTATTTTGTAGGTACCTCAAGGTTTATGTTGCAGATGCATCTCCCGACAACGTATTTAGGTTGTAGATGTTAATGTTATTTTCGATTTAGGAACTGTGGATTAAGGTTTTAAATGCATCTCCCGATAGGACCCGACGCTGTCATGTAATATTATTTTGGATTAAGGAATTGTGGATGTATTGTTTTAATTTGAGACAAATAGTATGTTTAAGATTTGAAATTCAAACATGTTTTCTATATATTATTTACTATATAGATATTTACTTGATTTTGGAAATTTTTTTATATTAGTTTGAATGATATTAAATTCAAACAAGTATGACATTTGAAAAAAAAAAGATTTAAATAAAGAAAAAAGAACTAATTCCGATGATTATATACACAATCTTTAATGTCCAAATTATCGTAGTGATTAAATTTTTATTGTTTTCAGTGTCGGGAAAGGTCCAAATTATTGTAGTGATTTTAAAAACAAAAACAAAAAATCCGGTTACCAAACGGGGTCTAAGAAAATAATATATTAAAATCAAAATAGATATATTTACATGATATAAAAGTCAAAATGATCGATAAGGAAATAATAATAATTTTGAAAATATTAATATAAGTGAGAGAAAGGTTATAATGGTCCAAATAAATGACTAAAAACCTTTAATAAAAAAATTCAAAAAAATAAGAATATTTATGAAATATATGGTCTTTTCCATGTGAAAATTTCTTAATTAAATGACATTCATAAAATAACGAGTTAACATTGTCACATTGTATGCTACTTTGGCAAAAAGTAATAACAAAAGAGTAATATTTGGCAGGTAACAACAATTTTGCACTCCCTAACCTTATAGCCCAATCACTTTTTCTATGTATTCGAGTTGAGAGTTGGTTGTGCCGAGTGGGGTCGGGTAAGAGGGGGCATAGTAAGTTGTTCTGTGTATTCTGGTGTGCTTCCATCTACTACATCTGGCAGGAGCATAATCGTCGACAAAAAAAGCAAAAACAGCTACAGCATAAAATGTTCATCCTTGCCCGAGGATTGACTTGTTAGATATGAAATCAAAGAAAAAGTCAAATGCGGAATCCAGGTTAAATATTTTACTCCGGATCCAACATCGGTATGGCTGGTACTTTCGGTGTGCTCCTAGCTTTCCTAGTAATCCTTTTTTGACTCTAAGGGGAACTAGAAAGAAAGGAGGTTGCTGAGCAAGAAGCAAAAATGGCTGCATACGAGTAAAAATGGCTGCTTTGTTTCACCTTATGGTCTCTAAGGTTCGTGCTCGAGCTGCTTCCTGGCGGGTTGATCTTCTTGGTCTTCTCTAGCGTGTTTACGGGTGCTTTTTTTTTTTTTTTTGTTTATACTTGTTGTTGCTTTCTGTTTTTCTGTTGCCCTTAGTTGTGAGGTATTGGTTTCTCTTCTCTGGCTTTCTCTCTAGTGTTTTAGGGGTTTTTTTTTTTTTTTTTTACGTTTATGTTTGGTTATGTT